>NC_069500.1:806564044-806864044 GCF_027579735.1 Bombina bombina | reverse complement strand
CCGCCACTCCCAGAGCCCCCCGCACCTAAATAAACTTATTAAACCACCGCTCCTGGACCCCGCCACAACTATAATAAATATATGGACCCCTAAACCGCCGCTCCCGGACCCCGCCGCCACTATAATAAATATATGAACCCCTAAACTGCCGCTCCCGGACCCCGCCGCCACCTATATTATACCTATAACCCCTAATCTTCCGCCCCCTATACCGTTGCAACCTACACAAAGTTATTAACCCCTATCCTGCCGATCCCGGACCCCACAGCAAATAAAATAATTGTTTAACCCCTAAACTGCAACACCCGGAAACTTCTTGTAATTTTTTTTTATTTTCTGTAATTTAGAGGGGTTTTTTTGTACTTTAGTTATTTTTAGTTAATTTTTTATTAATGTTAGGTAATTGTAGTTAATTAATTTAATTTATTTAATGATAGTGTAGTGTTAGGTGTAATTGTAACTTAGGTTAGGATTTATTTTACAGGTAATTTTGTATTTATTTTAGCTAGGTAGCTATTAAATAGTTAATAACTATTTAATAGCTATTGTACCTAGTTAAAATAAATACAAAGTTGCCTGTAAAATAAAAATAAACCCTAAAATAGCTACAATGTAACTAATAGTTATATTGTAGCTATCTTAGGGTTTATTTTATAGGTAAGTATTTAGTTTTAAATAGGATTAATTTATTTAATTATAGGAATATTTATTTAGATTAATTTAAATAATATTTAAGTTAGGGGGTGTTAGGGTTAGACTTAGGTTTAGGGGTTAATTAATTTAATATAGTGGCGGCGGTGTAGGGGGGGGTAGATTAGGGGTTAATCAATGTACTGTAGGTGGTGGCGGTGTAGCGGGGCAGGATAGGGGTTAATAAATGTAATGTAGGTGGCGGAGGGCTCCGGGTGCGGCAGTTTAGGGGTTAAGCATTTAATTTATTTGCGGCGGTGTCCGGGATCGGCAGGATAGGGGTTAATAACTTTATGTAGGTGACGGCGGTATAGGGGGCGGCAGATTAGGGGTTAATAGGTATAATGTAGGTGGTGGTGGGGTCCGGGAGCGGCGGTTTAGGGGTTAATAAATTTATTACAGTTGCGGTGGGGTCCAGGAGCGGCGGTTTAGGGGTTAAACATTTTATTTAGTTGCGGCGGGGTCCGGGTGCGGCGGTATAGGGGTTAATACGTATAATGTAGGTGGCGGCGGTGTCGGGGTGGTGGTTTAGGGGTTAATAAGTATAAAGTAGGTGGCGGCGGTGTAGGGGGCGACAGATTAGGGGTGTTTAGACTCGGGGTACATGTTAGGGTGTTAGGTGCAGACACTTCCCATAGAAATCAATGGGATATCGGGCAGCAGCGAACATGAGCTCTCTCTGCTGTCAGGCTCCCATTGATTCCTATGGGATCCGCCGCCTCTAGGACGGCGGATTGAACACCAGGTACGCTGGGCCGGAATAGTGGTGAGCGTACCTGGTTGTTCTTTGATAACTTCCAAAAGTAGTAAGATTGTGTCAAACTTGCGTTCGGAACATCTGGAGTGACGTAACCATTGATTTGTGTCGGACTGAGTCCGGCGGATCGTAGGTTACGTCACTAGATTCTACTTTTGCCGGACTGTAGGGCTTGATAATTATGGCGAATCAGCCTCGCTACAAATACGCTGCGGAATTCCAGCATATTTGCGGTTGACGGTTTGATAACTAGAGGCCATAGTCTGTGATAGGGATTTTTCACCTACATTAATGGCAAACATAAAATTCATAAAGATGCTATTGCATTGCTGTATGGCTGACAAAGAAGACTCCATTTTTTTTACTTTTTTCGAGATTTCCTTTCTTTATTTGTAAGCGAATCCCATTTTATCAAGACATTTTTTTTTCTTTGTCCTGTAAGTTTTCAAAGATTTTATCAGTATCCTCCACAACAAAACTTTTTCTATGCACAGAAAGTGGGACCCGTTATGAGATAAATGCTGCTCCCTTGATTATAATATTTTGAGTTGTAATGTTACAGTGAGTTTTTTTTCTATGAGATATTGGTTTAACAAATGCATTCATGAGCCTGGGCCATTGATTGAAATAATGTCAATGCATAAGAGCATCTGTCATTATATCAATATCGTATTACTCTAAATGTAAAGAAAACCTTGAAGTAATAAAAATAAAAAATAAAAATGTTATTTACTAAAACAGGCAGATATTTCTTATATTTTAGCATTCTGTTGTCTAACATCAGGCTGAGGAGCACAATGGGATAGACCGAATAAAGCTTGTTTTTAAAAATTTGCTGCGAAGATGACAACCACATTGATGAAGCCATGTATACTGTTGTGCAATGCAGCAGAAAATAAAATGCAAATTGTATTGGAAATCAAATAGTTTGTATTTAAATTGCTGTTGCTACGCGCACTATTATAAAATAACAAACAAAATAGGGTGTCTAAAGTAAATAAAACTAACATTACAGGGAGTGCACAAAGTTGACCATGCAACTTAAAGGGACATTGACTCAACTTTTTTCTTTGTTTCACTTTAAAAAAAAAAAAAAAAAAAAGTGTTGTATGGGGCACTGCAGTAATGAATAGTGGTGCCAAGCATCCCTAGCATTTCCCTAGAACTACAGTCTATCTGGTAAGAACCCCATAAAAAGTCAGTGAAAAGTCTGTTACTTAAAGTCTGTCCATAGTCAACCCAATGCAAAATACAGGAAGTCAGATTTCTAGATTTAATGTAGACATGACTTTGATGTCTTAACTAATTCTAGTGGGTTGGAAATCCACAGGAAAGGAAGACAAAAAAAAGCCTACTCAATGTACCCATGGGCTGCAGCCGCTATTTTTTTTATGCAATCCTTGCAATGTTCATAGTCTGGATGATACCAGTCTTGCAATAAATAACATGCATGAGAGTGTGAAAAAAAATTCAAGCATCAACACTTTTGCCAAACCACTTGCCTTACCTCTGCTAAGGCTAACTGGTCAGGTATATGGCAAAGTTAGGCTTGTGACATCTACAGCATCTGCTTCCAATTCTTAGGATTGGAAAACCCTTAGCGCTAGGTTACAAGTGGAGAGCTATATATCGCTTTCATGAAAGCGATATTAGTGCTCCACTTTGTATTACCAGTGCATGATAATGTGCGCTGGTATTACAAGATAGTTGTGGCTGGCATTTGCATTGCTTGGAAGCATTACGCTCACGAGAGCGCTCTTCCATTGGCTCCTATAAGATCCTCGTTCTGATGCTGTCAGAGCAATAATTTAGAGCTCCATTTGTAATCTAGCCTTTAGTTTTCAGACTTACTGGAAACAAAATCAAAATAAAAAAATGAAAGTATATTGTAAAGTTGTTTTACTGTGCTTAAATACACATTTTATATTATAATCACAAAGTTTAGTTTATATTTAACCCTTAATGACAGTGAGCCATGCAGAAATAATGATGTCGTCAGGACCCACGCTGATAAAACCTGGAAAGACCCTTGCAACAGCATTATACAGGGTACATATATGTTGTTACGTTATTAAAGTTCTACAATAACTGTGAGTCTTCCTTTAAGAAGCAGAATGTTACGCAAGTTCCATTAGTTTCTAAGGAATTGAGCTTTCAACCCTCCCTCAGTCCTGGTGTCAGTAAACTGAAAGCTGAGGAAAGCCCATGAGTTTAATGATTGCTGACCCTCTTAGAGATGACTGCATCTATCTTCTGTGCACAAGCGTTCATCAAATATGCTTAATTATTATAACGCATCAGGATATGGCCAAGAAATGATGTAGTCAAAATAAATTTCAGCAAAGTCATGTCTCACTGTCTGTGATGTAATATGATTTACATCTCTGCAAATGACAGGTAATGGGCATTTTCCTTGTACACATTTACCTTTCTGAACTCACTCAGATTTCTTTAATTATTGCGTATTTACAATTATTAGAGTACCCAAGTAATGTTTGCACTTTGTTCCCATTTATATGCTAGAAAGTGATAATTTAACTTCCCAACTCCCTGCTACTAGCATTAGCTAGTAAAAATCAGTGGCCTATAAACACCAAAGAGACAAAAAAGTGTAAAAAACAAATATTCTAATGTGGAAATGGGTTAAGCACATAGTTAAAGTCAGCTCTAGAACAGCAATGAACTTCTGGATCCTAGCTAAACACATCTGGTGAGCCAATGGCAAGAGGCATATGTGCATAACCACCAATCATTGCCTAGTTCTCAATAGTGCATTGCTGCTTCTGAGCCTACCTAGTCATGCTTTTCCACAAAGGATATTAAGAGAACAAAGTATAATTGATAATAGATGTAAATTGAAAAGTCCCTTGCATGATCATGAAAGTTTAAATTTGACTTTTTATGCTATTTTATATGAAATATCAGCTCTATGTAATAATATACACATTGGTATATTTCACTATCTACAAATAGTCTCATAGAGCTACTGTTCTCCTTTGATTTATTATGTTCTGCATCTATCATCATCATTTGTAATAAATATGCGCAGTATACAGGGGTTAGACAAAACACCTGGCAAATAGGCAATATTTCTTTATTAATAACGTGTCAGACCACAGCTTCCATCCTTCTTGGAAAAGAATCATACAACATTTTAATAATAAATGTTGAAGTTCATCTTGGTGCTACTCAAGACTGAACAGTTCTGGCTGTGTGTATGGCAGTGGCGGCTCGTGGTTTATTCAAATGGGGGTTCACGGACCAGTTATGTAAAATATATATATATATATATATATATATATATATATATATATAGATATAGATATAGATATATATAGATATATAGAATGAAAAGATTTTGGGAAAAGTGGTTACTGTGAAAGAAACACAGGCACCACTGGAAGGCGCTAAATGTATCAATACAGTAGAAAAGCTGCTGTATGTATGCAGATTAAGACTGTCCGAGTGAACCCTCACCCCTGCCTGTCAGTGTAGTATTATATAAAACAAGATTAAAGCATACTTCACAGCGCTAAACTTAATCCCAGTGTAAAATGACTGATTCAATCCTATGAATGATATAACATTTTTTTTTACAATGTATATATACACATACGAATCATACATAAAAATATATATAAAAGAATACAAAAAAGATATATTAGTATGGTATCAATATGATCAGAACTGCATAAACACAAAGAATGAAATTGTAATAGTAACAATATTAATGATATTGTGATCGCTAGGAGACGATGTTAGTAACTCGATATGCAATATCCGATAAACACTCTCTTTTGAATATACAGGAGTTCAAACGTATTACAAATGAAGTTAACGGTTATGTAGAAAAATTTTATAAGTCGTAGTTCATATGAATATGTCCAATATCCAAGAAGTGTAACAAAAATGTGTCCCATAATGGGCTTTATTTCCTACTTACTTCCGGGCAACTCAATCGTATAAGGTAAGTGTAGAGCACGTTATAAGAACCAGACCGGGACTGTTTCCAAATTTTGTCTCCCTCTGTATTTCAGGCTTTCAATCCGGTATGGAGTCCAGGATTCTCCTTGAAGTATAGCTGTGTCCGGGATATTATCACTGGATTTGTGCAAGAAAAGGTGCTTTTAATGGCACTTCAAACAGGTAACGTTTCGGGGATCAATCACCCCTTCATACTAATATATCTTTTTTGTATTCTTTTATATATATTTTTTATGTATGATTCTTATGTGTATATATACATTGTAATTTTTTTATATCATTCATTGGATTGAATCAGTCATTTTACACTGGGATTAAGTTTAGCGCTGTGAAGTATGCTTTAATCTTGTTTTATATAATATATATATATATATATATATATATATTACACACACACTGTATATTAAAAAATAATATATATATTACATATATATATATATATACAGTATATATATATATATATATATATATATATATATATATATATATATATATAAAAATAAAATATATATATACATAAAAATAAAATGTATCACACCAAAAATGTATTAAATACCTATGTGGTAAAATATCAGCCTAGTTTTTTCACAATTCACACACAAACATATATATATATATATATATATATATATATATATATATATATATATATATATATGTGTGTCTGTAGAAAGATATAGAATTAGCGCTAAAGGACCCATAAAAATAAAGATCTCAGTTTAATTAACTTCTATTGTGTTTACTTATAAAACCTAATTAAAGTTCTTATATGAGGGATAGAATATTATCCTGGTTAGGGATGTTGGGCTCAGTTTACACTGACTGCAGTCACTTTCTTTGAAAGCAGTGACGTACGTTTCGGCCTATTGTGGGCCTCATCAGTGAGGTGCAGCTGATTTCTAAGCAGCGCTGCGGAATCTGTTGGCACAAATACCTGATAATAATAATAATAAGATGGAAAACGTTTTTACTACATTTGTTATGTATATTCTTTACTGATGGATGCATACAGATGTAAAATAAAAAAAATCGTTTTTTATCAGTAAAGAATATACATAACACAAATGTAGTAAAAACGTTTTCCATCTTAGAAATCTTCACTGCTGTAATTCTCCCTGATCGGCTACACTGAACTGCTCTACTTGCTGGCTGCTGCTGTTGCAGTTTACACTCTATCTTTATGCTGTAATAAGATCTGGAATGAGTTTTTTTGCCTAAGTAGATATGATGATAAAGTAGGATAGAGACATACCTTGATTAACAGTGCCAGTGTTTGTTCCACACGCACGCAAGTCTGCAGCCCCTCCTCCACTGACCACCAGACCGCTCTCATTGGCTAAGTAATGGCTATGCATTATGGGACTTGTAGTTAGTTCCTAGCCTTGGGAGCTCCCCCTGCTGCCCACCCATAGAAATGACCCAACTGCACACAAAAAATTGTGCTATTAGCAAAGGTATAGGCTCTATTATGGGCGGAGCAGCAGGCACATAGAAAAAAATGTGCAAAGGGATATAGCAGCCTATAACTCTCTACCGCACGTGCGGTAGAGAGGTATAGAGGTATAAGAAAGGATTTTTTTAAAATTAAACTGGACAGTAGTCTGGAACTTTTTTTGGCAGAATAAATATAATTTTTCCAATAGGGGGCTATTGGAGAAATTATATTTATTCAGCCAAAAGATGTATTTTCTTTTTTTTTTCCCAGGACGCTCACGTGCGGTTGTGATCATATGGAGGAGCCTCCACTGGTGTATGGGAACATTATCATCTTGAAAAATGGCATCATTATTGGGAAACAACATTTGGACCACAGGATGCATCTGATCATCTAGAATGCCCAAGTACTTGCTGGCAATAATTCGACCATTTAGGGTAATGCTGGGGCCAGTCAAAGACCAAATTATTTTTGCCCAAATCATCACAGATCCACCCCCATGTTTGACAGTTGGAACCAGACAGCCTGATTTGTACTCTTCCTTAGGGTTTCTCCATATATAAACCCAACTTGCTGTTGGGAATAATGCCATTGATGACTCATTGGACCATATCACTCATTTTCAGTCTTCAGCTGTCCAGGTTTTAGAATCATGGCACCATATTTATTGCATTTTAGTGTCGGTGTCTGTGAATAAAGTTTTAGCATGGATATTGGTTTTGTGAAGTTCTGTGTAGACTATATTTGTGGAAACGGGGTCTTCAAAGTGGATATTGCGTTCTGGTGTCACTTTTGTTGCAGTAGTTCTGTACGGTTGGGAAACAATCCTTGTTAGTGTTCTACATTCCCTATCATTCAATTTCAGTTTTAGTCCACTATTCGTCTTCATCCATGAAGTCTTGCCATGCTTTCTATATGCAGTCATAACTGTGAAGACTGTTGGATGTTATGGTTACAGACGCTCCTTTTAAAAAGACTTCCTCAATTTACCTTGTTTGGAAATCTGACAAGTCAACCATTTCACTGATCGCTTGTACTAACTGCTATTCAACACAATTTGCACTACACTCTTTCTCCCTCCTTTCCCTTCTCTCCTTCCTGCCCTTTACAAATTGTAATACATAACCTAGAAAATATAGATAAAGATACACAAAATATAATCTCAATGTTTGTTTTTTCACTATAGCCTACATGAATAATATTATCCGTTACCTCTGTAATAATCGTATTCACATTATTTTGTCCAACCACTGTATAGCTGCAATTTGAGGGACATTAAGTAAAAGCGATTTAAATATTAAGTGAAACTAACAGGATATGCAACTAATAGCTAGGTATCTATGGCTCAAAAAAAAGCACCATAATACATAATAGAATTCTCTTTTTGATCATCGTCCTTTTAAATCAGTGCTCAGCAAAAAAATTTCAATATCAGATATATAAATATTTTTTATTTTCAATTGTTTTGGTTAGTTTTGATAGTTGTAAAATTATATCCTCTAATGCAGGGGTTCTCAAACTTGGCCCTCCAGAGGTTTTGGAACTACATTTCCCATGATGCTCAGCTAGATAAAATGCTGGCTGAGCATCATGGGAAATGTAGTTCCAAAACCTCTGGAGGGTCAAGTTTGAGAACCCCTGCGTCTAATGGATTAGAGCATATAATTTTCAGATTATTATGGCCCTTTAACTATTAATATCTTCCGGTTGTGTTCAGTAAACATTCAGGGCTAGATTACAAGTGGTGTGCTAATGTTAGCTGGGGGCACAATAAGCAATATCTAAACCAAATATTATAAGTTGAAAGTAAACAGCAGAGCAAACAAAATTTGTATTTAAAAGATTAGTGTGGGTTAAAAAAACATCTCCACCGAACACATTAAAACACATTATAATACAGCTTCTGATGAAAAAAATTCTAATAAATATTAATTAACATTTTTTTTAAGGGTAAAAAGGAATATGGTATATTGCAATGTATTTTACTGAAAAGTGCTATAAAGAATATATATATATATATATATATATATATATATATATATATATATATATATATATATACTAGCTGTTGCCAGCGGCTTCGCTCGCTTGGATTTTGTGATTTGTAAAAAATAGCGAAAAATGCAACCCCTTGCAATGACGTGTGCCGTCACATGTGTGCCCATTCGAGTTGCACACTTTGCCATGAACGTGAGTTTTCGTTAATTCTCGCTGTTTCTTGTACATGCGCACCACTCAACTAATTTTAGGGCAGACGTCCGTCTGGCACATCAAAAATATGTTATTAGTATTCTGTTTACAATTACTTTAATATTAAATTGTAATGATATATTATGACTCAACTGTCAGATGTGAAAATAAAGAGTATTCATTTTTTAGTGATATTCATATCTTGAGAACTCCTGATGTTAGGAGAAAGACATTTGGCATGGAAACTTACTTTATAATGATGATTTTAAATTATAGTTTTTACTTTTCTAAGATCTTTGTTTTTTGAGATATAGGGATCATCATAAATAACCCCTCCCCCTTTCACCCCTTAAGTGGATTTCCGAGAAAATTGTAAAATACTTGTTTCTTTATTTTTAAAGGAGAATCTAAATACCAATTTTCACATCTGTTACAGCTTTGGTTTTTGAGATATAGGTATCCTCATAGAACATTGTATCCTCCTTTTTCACCCCCTTAGGGATGTAATTTCCCAAAATCCTTCCTTAGTGGGTGCGTCATAAAAAAAAATGTACCTTCCAAATGTCACGTTCCTAGGTTAAACGGAATCCACCTGGATGCAGCATAGGCAAACCCGAAGCCTTCAAAAAACACTCAACCGCCCGCACGAAATAATTAAAAAACACGTAACCACCCGCAAGAAATAAAAACACGTAAACCCCCGCACGAAGTATAACAAAAAAAACTAACCTCCCGCACAAAGTATTTACAAACACCTAAACCGTCAACAAACACCTAAACCGTCAACCCCCACATCGCAAAATAATAAAGTTATTAACCCCTAAACCGCCAATAAAATAATTAAAATATTAACCCCTAAACCGCCAACCCCCCACATCCCAATAACCCTAATTAACTTATTAACCCCTAAACCGCCAACCCCCCACATCGCAATAACCCTAATTAATATAATAACCCCTAAACCACCGCCCTCCCACATCGTAAACACTATTGAAATATTATTAACCCCTAATCTGCCGTCCGCCCACATCGCCCCGTTATACTAAAGTTAATAAGCCCTAAACCGCAAGCCACTATAATAAACCTATTAACCCCTAAACCAAAAGCCTCCCCACATCGCAATAAACTAAATTAAGCTAGTAACCCCTAACATTAGATTAAAATTACAATTTCCTTATCTTAAATTAAATTCAATTAAAACTCACCTGTCAGATTAAAAAAAATAAGTTTAAACTAACAATTAAACTAATATAACTTTTAAACTAAAATTTAACTAACTACCAATTAAATAAAACTAAACTACACATTAAAAAAATCCTAACACTACTAAAATTAAAACTAAAGTTACAAAAAAATAACAAACACTAAATTACGGAAAATAACAAACTAAATTATCCAAAATAAAAAAAGAATTACACCTAATCTAATAGCCCTTTCAAAATAAAAAAGCCCACCCAAAATAAAAAAAAACCCTGGCCTCTTCAATCTTCATCCAGGCGGCATCTTCTAGCTTGATCCGGCGCGGAGCATCCTCTTTATATGGTCGCCGCCGTACACTGAATCTTCAATTTAAGGTACGTGATTCAAGATGGCGTCCCTTGCATTCCTATTGGCTGAAAATTCTGAATCAGTCAATAGGAATTAGGGCTGCTAAAATCCTGTTGGCTATTCAAATCAGCCAATAGGATTTAAGCAGCTCTCATTCTATTGGCTAATTCGAATTACCTTGCATTGAATATTCAGTGCTCCATGCTGGATGACTTCAGGATGGACCCACTCCGTGCCTCCGGGATCAAGATAGAAGATGCCACCTAGATAAAGATTGAAGAGGCCGCCTGGATGGAGAATTCTTGCCACCTGGATCAGGACTTCACCGCCGGGATGAAGATTGAAAAGGCCGCCTGAATGAAGACTTCTCACCACCTGGATGAGGACTTCAATGCTGGGATGAAGATCATTCAAACGGGTATTCAAAAACTGTAAGTGGATCATCAGGGGGTTAGTGTTAGGCTTTTTAACGGTTTTTTGGGTGTTTTTTTTTTTTAGTTTAGGGTCTGGGCAGTAAAAGAGCTAAAAGCCCTTTTAAGGGCAATGGATAGCTTATGTTTTTTAGATAGTTTTTTTTATTTTGTGGGTTGGGGGGGTTTGTAATGTTAGTAAGTCTTTGTAAAAAAATATTTTTACTAAAAGAGCTGCAATCTTTAGGGCAATGCCCTACAAAATGCCCTTTTAAGGGCCATTGGTAGTTTATTCTAGATTAGGTTTTTTATTTTGGGGTGTTTTTTATGGGTATTAGAATAGGAATATTTTTTTTATTTTTGATAATTTGTTTGTTATTTTGTGTAATGTATATTTTTAGGGGATGTTTTTTTTGTTTTGTTTTTTTGGCAAAAGAGCTTTTTAAATCAGAGCAATGCCCTAAAAAGACCCTTTTAAGGGCCCTTGGTAGTTTGTTCTAGATTAGGCTTTTTTATTTTAGGGTGTTTTTTTTTAAAGGGTATTAGAATAGGAAACATCTTTATTTTTTGAATAATTTAATTTGTTTGTTTTTTTGTAATGGTAGTTTTTTTTATTTTTTGTAATGTTCGGTTTTAGTGTAAGGCAGGCTAGGTTTTATTTCACAGGTAAGTTTGTATTTATTTTAACTAGGTAGTTATTAACCCCTTAATGACCGAGGACGTGCAGGGTACGTCCTCAAAAAAAAGGCAGTTAATGCCTGAGAACGTACCCTGCACGTCCTCGGTTTGGAAAGCAGCTGGAAGCGATCCTGCTCGCTTCCAGCTGCTTTCCGGTTATTGCAGTGATGCCTCGATATCGAGGCATCCTGCAATAACCATTTGTAGCCATCCGGTGCAGAGAGAGCCACTCTGTGGCCCTCTCTGCACCGGACATTAACGGCTACCTTCGTTGGTGGGTGGGAGCCGGTGTGGGAGGTGGGTGGCGGCCATCGATGGCCTTTGTGATGCGGAGGGGGGCGGGATCGGGGGCGGGGACGACCGGGGGGACGCGCACGGACGCGCGCGCGTGCACGGGGAGGCCGGGCGGGCGCGTGCACGGGGAGGGAGCGGGTGGGAACCACTACGCTACAGAAAATGTTTTTGTTAGAAGTGGGGATCAAAGGGGTTAATATGGTTTTTTTGGTGATCGGTTTGGCTGGTGGGGTATTGGACTGTGGGGGGGAAGCTACACTACAGAAACAAATAGTAAAACATAAAAAAAAAAAAATTTTTATTTGCAAACTGGGTACTGGCAGACAGCTGCCAGTACCCAAGATGGCCCCAATAAGGCAGAGGGGGAGGGTTAGGGAGCTATTTTGGGGGGATCAGGGAGGTTGGGGGCTAAGGGGGGACCCTACATAGCAGCATATGTAAATATGCTTAAAAAAAAAAATATTTTTTTTTTTTTATACCTTTTATTTTAGTACTGGCAGACTTTCTGCCAGTACTTAAGATGGCGGGGACAATTGTGGGGTGGGGGAGGGAAGAGTGCTGTTTGGGAGGGATCAGGGGGTGGGATGTGTCAGGTGGGAGTCTGATCTCTACACTAAAGCTAAAATTAACCCTGCAAGCTCCCTACAAACTACCTAATTAACCCCTTCACTGCTGGCCATAATACACATGTGATGCGCAGCAGCATTTAGCGGCCTTATAATTACCAAAAAGCAACGCCAAAGCCATATATGTCTGCTATTTATGAACAAAGGGGATCCCAGAGAAGCATTTAAAACCATTTGTGCCATAATTGCACAAGCTGTTTGTAAATAATTTTAGTGAAAAACCTAAAGTTTGAAAAAGTGAACAATTTTTTTTTATTTGATTGCTTTTGGCGGTGAAATGGTGGCATGAAATATACCAAAATGGGCCTAGATCAATACTTGGGGTTGTCTACTACACTACACTAGAGCTAAAATTAACCCTAGAAGCTCCCTACATGCTCCCTAATTAACCCATTCACTGCTGGGCATAATACACGGTTGGTGCGCAGTGGCATTTAGCAGCCTTCTAATTACCAAAAAGCAAAGCCAAAGCCATATATGTCTGCTATTTATGAACAAAGGGGATCCCAGAGAAGCATTTACAACCATTTATTCCATAATTTCATGAGTTGTTTGTAAATAATTTCAGTGAGAAACCTAAAGTTTGTGAAAAAAATTGTGAAAAAGTAAAATAATTTTTTTATTTGATCGCATTCGGCGGTGAAATGGTGCCATGAAATATACCAAAATGGGCCTAGATCAATACTTTGGGATGTCTTCTAAAAAAAAATATATACATGTCAATGGATATTCAGAGATTCCTGAAAGATATTAGTGTCCCAATGTAACTAGCGCTAATTTTGAAAAAAAGTGGTTTGGAAATGGCAAAGTGCTACTTGTACTTATAGCCCTATAACTTGCAAAAAAAGTAAAGAACATGTAAACATTGGGTATTTCTAAACTCAGGACAAAATTTAGAAACTATTTAGCATGGGTGTTTTTTGGTGGTTGTAGATGTGTAACAGATTTTGGGGGTCAAAGTTAGAAAAAGTGTGTTTTTTTTCCATTTTTTCCTCATATTTTATAATATTTTTTATAGTAAATTATAAGATATGATGAAAATAATGGTATATTTTGAAAGTCCATTTAATGGCGAGAAAAACGGTATATAATATGTGTGGGTACAGTAAATGAGTAAGAGGAAAATTACAGCTAAACACAAACACCACAAAAATGTAAAAATAGCCTTGGTCCCAAACGGACAGAAAATGGAAAAGTGCTGTGGTCATTAAGGGGTTAAATAGTTAATAACTATTTACTGACTAGTCTAACTAGTTAAAATAAATACAAACTTACCTGTGAAATAAAAATAAAACCTAAGATAGCTACAATATAACTATTATTTAGACTGTAGCTAGCTTAGATTTTATTTCACAGGTAAGTATGTATGTAGTTTTAAACAGGAATTATTTAGTTTATAACTGTAAATTTATTTAGATCTAATTTCATTATGTTAAAATTAGGGGGTGTTACGGTCAGGTTTAGGGTTAGGATTAGGGTTAGGGTTACTTTAGGATTAGGTTTAGGGGTTAATATAGTTTAATTTAGGTTGTTGCGATGTGGGGGGCTGGCGGTTTAGGGGTTAATAGGTTTATTTAGTGATGTGGGAGGCCAGAGGTTTACGGGTTAATAAATTTAGTTGCAGCGATGTTGGGGAGCGGCGGTATAGGGGTTAATTTTTGCTATGTGAAATTTCTGTAAATAATATTTTTTAACCTAATTATTACTGCTGTTGTTCTCTTTTTTGTTAAGCAGTTGTCAAATGTATATACTCATGAATTATGTAAGGGACTTCAGGGGTTAATCCAATTAAGCCAGGATGTTTTTTAATGGCTATTTATATCTATATATAGAATTATACCATCCCTCTGTTCCCTATCAGTGAACAAGTGCCCTAGCGGCATGAAACACGTCTGATGCCTCAGGGGGTCGTGGTTCCCCTTGTCCCTTTTGGTTTTATCAGGGCTACCGCTCATTCATATGTTTTTACATTGTCTACCCAATAAAGGAACTTTGTTTTACCTTTGGAGTGCCGAATATCACTGTGTTCCTAAGCTGACTGTTCACGTCTGAACAGGGACGTGTCCTCTACGTGCACCCTCATTGGCTATCAGCCTGCCATGTGATAGCGCAGAAGAATGCTGCGGTTAGTAAGGCTAGAACATCCTACCCTGATCCTTGTGTTTTCTGCTTCATCTACTGTTGTAGGGTAAGTGGCTCGTCTATTTTCTTGGAAGATCTTAATCGTATATTTTGAATTTCAAATACCGTGTGTGCTTTATATATAGCGCTATGTGAAGATTAACGGATTTAAAAATATATAGACTTATAATGCTTGTTCTAAACAGCGGTAGACCCTTCAACAACTTTTGACTACTTTGCAAAGACAACCTGCTTTGATACCAACATACTATTGTTTGGACATCAATATATCTGCTTTAACATACCTTTGCTTTTGCACAGCCTACTCAGTAATTTAATGACCATATGACTTTGTTGGTTGACATGGATAAAGTCTCAATGCTACATGACAACCCGACTTAAGCACTGAATACCGCCACGTTTTTTGTGAATAACAATTCTTCAGTATTATCTTACGTTCATTTGGTGTTCTTTATGTACTATGTTATGTGAATAAGGTACACACCATTATAATGGGCTTTATACGTGTGCGCAGCAACGTGTGCTAATTGTGGCTTTTCATGAACTTCATAAACATCTTGGGTGTTTATGTATGTTTTAATACTCACTAGTCTTGTGTCTGCACAGAAGACCGCCAAACATTGGTTTAAATTTCAGAGTATTACTATACGGACTTGACCAAAACTAGCTTTTTTTGTGTGTGTGCGCTATATATTGTGCAGACTGAAAAACAAAAAAGAAAAACAACAACAAAAACTTGGATTAGGTCTTTTCATTCCATACTCTGACCAAACTTTGATTTGGATTTTGCAATATTTATATTTGTGTTAGCTGTCGTTTGTGCCTATTTCAGGTTTTTCTACATGTTTTGGCATTAACATTATAATATTGCGTTTTTTGCATAGAAAATTGTCATGCTTCCTGTTTATATTTCTGTCTGTACTTAGTACCATCTCGAATGTGGGCTTTTATTCCCATATTCATTGGGTATATTGATGTGTGTATTTTAAAGGTGTATTGACTGAAGAACAAATCCTAGATCAGTTTGATTTATATTTCCCCTTTATTTATATCATACATTTCAAAATTAGTTTAAAGTTTGAGTATATATTCAGTATCTGGGACTCTTTTTCCTAATAACTGTAGTTATGGAACAACAAGGAATAGTGTTTTGTGCTTGAAGACCTTACCAAAACTCTAGATGCCTCTGCTGATACTTTACAAACTTGGTTTAAAGATGCTGGGCATGATTTGGAGAGTCTTTTTATACAAATGGATAGTTTGAGAAAGAAGGACATGAGATTAGAGATGGATATAAAGACTTTACTTATTTACCAACAAAGCGAACATATACCCAGAGGTCTTATAATTAAGAAATTTCCATCTTTTCATGTTACATGTCTAAAGTTTATTGACGTGTGGAATGCTGCACTAACCACATGTTCTCAAACCATTATAGATATACTAGTTAATTACAAAAAACAACAAAGACTAGCCCTAATTAAACAGATGCAGGATATACAAGAGGAATTAAAACAGTTACAAACAGAACCTGATTTTGGCCTGTATGATAATCAATTTAAGGTGAATATGCAAAAATTTCAAAGAGAGCTTTGGGATTTTAAAACACAAAAGATTAATAGGGATAAAATGGATTATGACTCAAAAAATGTATATCTTTGGTCACATAGAGTCTCAAATTCCATAAATAATAAAGATAAAAAACTTAGGTTTAGAAAATTTAAACAGGATAAAAAAGTATCTTTCAGTGATACTGAATACGATTATGACAATTTAGATAGTGATTCTGCTTCAGAAACACATAAAAATGTAAACACACATGTCAATCAACCACCAGTACTACACACCCAGTATCCATGCACAAGAACAGTCAAAAAACGAATTAGGCCCACCTCACTCTATTCTAAAAAGAAAAGAATAAGTAGAGGGGGAAAAAACAGATACCGTAACAGACATAGAAAAAAAACAACAGATACCCACAGAGAATAAGGAGAAAACAGACTCACAAATATCTACAAAAGATGTGATTAACTTGTCTAGTTATGTCTTGAGTGAGGGAGCGATTAATGTATTGTCGAAAGGACTCAGTTTTTCCCCATCTTGTAATTTTAACTTATTCCAGACCATACTAGATTTAAACAAATTTGTAAGATCACTTACTTTAAAGAAACATTTTTTGAATGATACTACTGAGACAGATTTGCCTCTTGGAGAGCAGAGTTCTATTTAATCTGTTACTCCTAGTGGCAATGATAACAATAGATTAACATTTGACGAAAATTGTTGCATACAAGTCATGGAAGCTCTCCAGGCTATTAATACTAACAGTACTAGAAACGGTCCCTCCACGTCAGATATAGACCTTTCCAAATTGAAAAAACAGTAGTTTTTATCCGGTACAAACTAGATGTAATTCTTTAGACATTTTCCAACAAACAACTGAAACCCAATTAATTAAATTGGATTCAGAATTAAAGAGTTATTTAACCTTATTAGAAAATCAGAAACCAGATAAATCTAGAAACACTCAAAAAAACAACTTTTCTCAAACAGACAATAAGGCTTTACGCAAACTATCGTTCAACAAGGATTTAGTTATTCGTGAATCTTATAAAGGTGGCAATTTGGTAATTTTGAATAGATGTGATTACATATCAGTGGCTTTACGCCAATTATCTGATAAAGATACCTATTTTGTTCTGCCATTTAATCCCACCAATATATATAAAAATATTCTTGTGGAAATAGTGAAGCATGGCTCAGACAATGGAATTATTACACCAAACATGTTTGAATATCTTATACCTAATTGGCCTGTTGTAGCCATTTTTCACTATTTACCAATGCCGCCCCATCATGTCTGGCATTTGGTCACTTAATGAACCTCTTTTGAAATTGGTTGACACTTTTTTGGAACCTCTTGTTTTCGCTCTTCCTAGTTATATACAGGACACCACTTCTTTAATACAACAAATCCAGAATATACCTTGGAATTCCAATTATACTCTTGTATCTTTGGATGTATCTTCCTTATATACGTCTATCCCTCATGAAAAGGGTCTACAGGCCTTGGAATTTTCCTTAGAAATAGGTCAAACTATGATGAAGCCACCATAGTCTTTCTACTTATGGCCATTGAATATTTTCTTACTCACAATTATTTTTTGTTTGAGAGTCGATTCTATCTCCAAAGATGTGGAACAGCTATGGGCGCAAAATTCACGCCATCCTACGCTAACCTTTTTTTAGGTTGGTGGGAGCTCTTCCACATCTTTGGAGATAGTAATCCCTTTCGTCTGAATATTATTTATTATGGACGCTATATTGATGATCTGGTCCTCATTTGGGAGGGCGATAAAGAGTTCATTAGCAATTTTCATTTTTTACACAGAGTAATAATTTGAACCATCGTTTTACAATTAAATAATGCACAGAACAACTGAATCTCTTGGATGTAACTATTAAACTACACAATTGTACTATTGAGGTTGAATTATACCGTAAACCCACATCAGGAAACATTATTTTGAAATATAACTCTTGCCATCCTTCTCACCTTTTAAAATCCATTCCAAAAAGTCAACTTATCAGGGTTAAACGTAATTGCTCTGATCCTGATGTTTATGAACAGAATGCTGCTAATACCATAGAAAGACTACAACAACGAGGCTATCCTAAGGAAGTAATAAGACAAGCAAAAAAACAGGTAGACTTGATACCCAGAACTGAGCTTCTTAAGTACAAATTACACAAAAAGATACAAACAAAAAATATCAGACATCTCCAATTTTCATAACATCTTACAGTACAGAATACAACAAAATTTGCAACTTAATCAGTCAACATCTTCCTATATTACAAAACAATGAAAAACTAAATGAAATTGGGAAAGGAGGTTGTAAATTTGTTTCAAGGAAAGCAAAAACACTTAGAAATATACTATCCCCTTCTATGTTACCCAAAGAACAATCAAATACATGGTTACAAAAAAGAAATGGATGTTTTAGATGTAATGCTTCCAGATGCAAAACTTGCTCCTATATCAACAAATTTAGATCGGAGGTACTTGACAAAGAATTTGATATTCATTATCAAATACTTTATCAATTGTAACAGCACTCATGAAGTGTATCTTCTTACTTGTTGAGACTTTTTTTTTGCCGGCTCTCCCCATTGATGTCTATGGGGAAAGCGTGCACAAGCACGTCAAACACAGCGCTTGTTTTGGGTGCGGTATGGAGTTTAAAATATCCATATTGCACGCTCAAGACGTGTTTTTCAAAACTTGTAATGGCAGCGCTATAGGGAATTAAATAATGCCACTTTTGTTGCGTTCGTTAATTTCCCTAAAGCACTCAAAACTCATAATCCAGCTGTAATTTAATTACTAAGCCCCCTAACCTAACACCCCCTAAACTAACCCCAATAACTACTAAATTACAATTAAAATAAAAAAACTAACATTAAATTAAAAAAAATAGAAAATAGTTAAAATAAATACAAATTTATCTGTAAAATAAAACCTAACCTGTCTTACACTAACACCTAACCTAACACTAGAATTAAATAAATTACATTAATTAAATACAATTAACTAAATTACAAAAAATACCAAACACTAAATTACACAAAATAAAAAAGAAATGATCAAATATTTAAACTAATTACACCTAATCTAATATCCCTATCAAAATAAAAAAAGCCTCCCCAAAATAAAAAAACCCTAGCCTAAACTAATGTCTATGGGGAAATCGTGCACGAGCACATAAAACCAGCTCAAAGCAGCGCTGGTATTTGAGTGCGGTATGGAGCTCAACGCTGCAATATTGCCTGTTAACGCCAGGTTTTTGCAAACCTGTAATAGCAGCGCTATATGGAGGTGAGCGGTGGCAATAACTTGCAAGTTAGTACCGAGCCGCTCATAACGCAAAACTTGTAATCTAGCCGGTTAGCTTTAGCGCTGTTGGTCTAATGCAGATTAGTGCACCAATGATAAGTGTTGTATTTTTTTTCATATACAGTGCGCCCCATTTGAAATCTATGGGGGAAGGAAGTTAACACAGTCATGATATCCAAAGTCCTGTAGCATTGAGTTGAGCTTGTGCACACTTTTTTTACTTTCAACTTGTAATACGTGTCCTTACCTGCCCACGTAAATAGTTTACTTTTAGCGACGTTAGCGTGAGAGCAGGAAAAAAAATCTAGGCCACTTGTAATCTGGCCCTTGGTATCCCTCAACTATATTAACCCCTGCCTACCTATAACTTAACTTAAAGGGCCACTAAACCCAAAATCTTTCTTTCATGATTCAGATAGAAAATAGAAATTTAAACAACTTTACAATTTACTTCTATTATTTATTTTGCTTCATTTTTTAGATATCCTTATTTGAAGAAAAAGCAATGTACATGGGTGAGCCAATCACATGAGGTTTCTATGTGCAGCAACCAATCAGCAGCTACTGAGCATATCTAGATAAGCTTTTCAGCAAAAAATATCAAGAGAATAAAACAAATTACATAATAGAAGTAAATTAGAAAGATGTTTAAAATTGAATTCTCTTTCTAAATCAATAAAGAAAAAATGTGGGTTTCATGTCCCTTTAAGGCTCTCTAAACTTTGCAGCACAAACTCTGCAAATACCCACCTCAAGGGTAGCCCCTGTCTGGATTGGAATATTGTGTTAAAGGGACAGTCTAGTCAAAATTAAACTTTCATGATTCAGATAGGGCATGTAATTTTAAACAACTTTCCAATTTACTTTTATCATCAAATTTGCTTTGTTCCCTTGGTGGTATTTTTGGAAAGCTAAACCTAGGTAGGCTCAAACTGATTTCTAAACCATTGAAAACTGCCTCTTAGCTCAGAACATTTTGAAAGTTTTTCACAGTTAGACAGTACTAGTTCATGTGTGTCATATAGATAACATTGTGCTCACTCCCGTGGAGTTATTTAGGAGTGTGCACTAGTTGGCTAAACTGCATGTCTGTCAAAGGCACTGACATAAGGGGGCAGTCTGCAGGGCTTTAGATACAAGGTAATCACAGAGGTAAAAAGTATATTAATATAACTGTGTTAGTTATGCAAAACTGGGGAATGGGTAATAAAGGTATTATCTATCTTTTTAAACAATAAAAGTGTAGACTGTCCCTTTAAGGGATATCCTAGTAGCAAGAAACACAGGATGCAGGCACTGTGCCTGCATCCTGTGTTTCTTGCTACTATACTTGCGGCTCAATCCACCGCTTTTTGCTACGGCACTCCGAGTGACAAAAGCATTTCCTTGCTTACCCTCTGGGGGGATTGACTTCCGGGTTGTGTGGACACATGCCAAGTGCTGCGGTTGCACTTTTTCCAAGGTATATCCTAGCCCCTGTCCAATAAACCAGCAATAAAAAGAACATACATTTTAAGGGGAAAAAAGCTTACTACAGTAAAAATACTTCCTTGGTTTGATTGAAAGCCCTGAAAGCACAGCTGCCCCCAGAGATTTAATCATGCTCCCACCTAATCCAGCTAATATAGCAGTTATAGATGTACAAGTGCATTTAGAAAGCACTGTGAAAGTATCAGAGCAAGGAAAATAAATTTAAATTTTAGCTCTTAAAATTGTATTTTCCTACATATGCACTACTACAGAATATATATATATATATACACATACATACACATTTGTGTAGTTTAAAGCATTGATCAACTGATTTGTTTCTAAGAAAACTTAGAAACCAGAGAAAATATACAATAAAATATGCACAGGGATTTTACAACTTTGGTGCCAGCAACATACACGACCTCCTATGGTTTGTCACTGCCCAAAACATACAGAGCGAGCGAGGGACTATATCACTGCTGCATAATACACTTGCAGAAATGACTTAATCTTTTGATTATGTGTATCACAAATGCAGCAGTAATTTCATCATTTGAACATAAAGAATGCAAAGAGGAATGAAGGATTAAAGAAATAACCCACCACTTATGCTCATGCACTCTCCCACCTTTATCTAAAAACTCCCCTACTCGTATACATTCTACTAGAAGTTCCCCCACCTTTACATGCTACTGGAACTATCCCACACTTACACTGAAACTTTGCAGAATATTATACTATTAAAAATAATTTTCTTATTAGATTAATATTGGTCTGTGGGTACTTGACTATATTTTATGAGGCAGAAGCACCCTATTATATAAGCACTCTGTATGTTGGTGTTACAGGGCTCTCATACCTGAATTAGGATAGGTCTAGGGACCTTCTCCATAATGATCTAACGCAGTCTCCTACATCTTTTATTGACTCCAGGGGCATGATCCTAGGTCGCTGACGTACATATCAGTCAAAGGAGGAGCAGGATATCCAGACTGTAAAATAGAATAAAGTATATAATAAATATGCAAATTATAACATATACATAAAGTATAATGCAGGCTTTTAAAAAAATTATATATTTTTTTCTAGTAATGTAATATACTGTAGCCTAAAAAAAATTGTTACCTGGAATAGTCAAGTCCCAGTTTGGGAGCTTTTCACAGATTGAACTTTGTGTTGTTACATTATCTTGTGCATTGAGACGTGTAATACCAAAACTTGACCCTTCTCACACTATTTAGCGAGAACATCAGAATTCAGTAACCATGGCCAAATAACAAACATTTCAGCTCTCAATATTTTTTAAGCCTTATTTTGACTTATTTTTAACAAACAAATAAGTGAATATTAAATTATATTTCGGTAGCTCCTGCTCATACATACAATATATGTAAAGATTTTGGAAATCCAGCCGAAAAAGCCCTTATTATTTTCCTGTGATCTCAACTGTAGAGGCTATCAATATTGACAAATTTGGATGTTTTAGTAGAACAGGAGCTGTGGCGCTATACTCCTACATGAAGCAGCCCATATCACATAAAGCACCGGCTCCTCTTCGTTACCAATCTAGCGAAGCCTCAAGAAAAATAACCCGGAGCGAAAAAAAATGTATCACAGCTTCCTTGTTAGAGCACTCCAGACTATCCTCTTTCTACTGATAGATCCGCGGATCAGGGCCACGGAACCCCCCACCCTCTCATCGGACAAGTTAGAAGGTATTCAAACAATCCAGATTACTACATACTACGCACTCTAGGAGCAGCCTACCAGGTCTCAAGACACTTGCAGCAATATTGAGTCCCTAAATGGAGGAGAATGCGCTATCTTGCAAAATATAGACGACCACTTTGAGAATCTCAGACAGAGTCTGCTCGAAATTCAAGAACAGGCTAAGCAATTACCACAGATCATGCTCCCTTCTGTAAGTCACTGGCCCAAAAGAAGTAGTGACGCACCTAGTTACTATGACTCCCCATTTGGAGTAGATGATCTTTCTATCCCGTGTATTTGAGTCCTAACCCTGATATCATCTTGTCCAGCCACCACCGGAGCTTCCCAACTTGGAATTTTTTTCCTATCACCTTGTGAGACTTCAGAATATTAAAAGTCCTAGGAGCGCCTAACTAGTCTTGAAAAAGGACCAGATTAGCACTTTTCTTACAATATATGTTTATTTGTTAGCATTATTGTACTATTTCAGATTTCTTTTACAGGTTGGATATAGGGATTGAACCCAGGGTTTACCGGACATTCCCTCACCTACCACATCAACATTTGTATGGACTCTTTTTTTTTGAGGACACTTAAGGAAGATTTATTCACAGACACACAGCTTTTTTATTGGAATTATTTATCACACCTTTTTTATTGGAATTATTTGTCACTAACTTTACCACGAACACATATCTTTTTCATTTTCAGTTTTTTGGCTTTTAAACTTTTGCTTAAGTATTTTTTTAGACCACTTTTTTGACCACTTCCACATTGTTTAGATTTGAGGGATTAACATTTTCTTTCATTTTTTTGCACTTTCCACATTGTTTGCAGGGAATACTATTTCCCAACTATTTCCATTCCCAGCTATTATTGTATTACTATTATTTTATTTTACTATGTGTCATCGCTTTATGTAATTTGCGTGTATTGTACCATGGATCCATGATTTTAACATATTGTGTTTTAACATATTGTGTTTTATTGTATTAATATTGTGCCTTAACTGTATTAAATTTGTATTAACCCTAGTTAAAATAACAGGATTATTTGAGACGTCCTAGAACGTTTATCCACCTTTCATCCTTTTATCCACATATCTATATATTTTTATTATCTCTTCTTGGCTAACCTGCAGAGCTATTAGTTAGCTTTATAGTTAGATTCATTTCCTCGGCCTGTGTTAGGCGCTCCTAGGTCTTTTAATATTCTAAATACTTCTATCTAAGGGTGAGCTAGGTCCCCTTTTGTACCCAGGAGCTAGTAGGAACAATCTGTGAGCGCTGTGAGATACCATAGTAACAACCTTGTGAGACTTCCAACTGCAACAGTGAACTACAACAAAAGAGGGGAGAAACCGACAACTTGCTTCCTTACAAAGACCGGAGGTATGCTTAACTCGTCATCTATCTCTTTGGAGCCATGGCTCCCCCTTTGCTGCCCCTACTTTGTGAGACATGGACATACATGGGACTTGTGATGCTTGCTACCCCCCACCATCCTAATTATCATAGGCTAGGAGTGGGCTAAGGACTATTCCTTGAAGTTGGTTCTCCATATCATATACTTTCATACTGGTATGTTTGTTTATCCTGATGTTTACTTATTTCCTTAAAACTTTTATGTCATGTTTGTTACTAAGAGGAAAATTGAGAAGGTGAAGGGAAAAATTTTTCTAACCTGTTAGCGTTCCCCCCATGACTTTTATTGTATATACAGTACAACTTATAGGGACCTAATAGCCCTAGTAATGCCACCTAGACATACATATACCATTTGACTAGGGAGCCCTAGGTTTCCTCTGAAATAGAGGCAATGGGGTCTATTTATTATGTGTCTGTCCGACATGATCCGATCAGTCAGATCATGTCCGACAGACATCGCTGAATGCGGAGAGCAATACGCTCTCCGCATGCAGCATTGCACCAGCATCTTGTGAACTTCTGGTGCAACGCCGCCCCCTGCAGATTCGCAGCCAATCAGGGGGTGTTAATCAACCCGATCGTATTCGATCGGATTCAATTGCGGCGATGTCTGTCCGCCTCCTCAGAGCTTGATAAATGGGCCCCAATGTCTTTGTTGCGGGGTACTAACACTAAATTGGTAGCAGGGTTTATTTAGAACCCTATCTAGAAATACCTTTATTTTTAATGCACTTAACCATCATAAAGCAATCCCCCAAAACTAAATACGCATATGTTATATCCTAAAATCACATTGGTTCTCCTCACATTCCACTCACTCCCTTGATACACTAATATCTTTTCTCCCTACGGTGGACTATAATCATTTACTGATAGATCTAGCCTTAGTTAAACAGTTAATCCATAGAGACCATAGCCTTTAGCAACCCTCCATACTTGAAACATATATGCAGCATACAACTTAGAGGTTTCTGAGTCCCTGCCAGCTAAAGGATCCATCTAATACTAACCTAAATATAAGATTTATTTATCTCTATCTTTAGAAGTCCCTACACCTGTCAAATACCTAGCTCTCATTAATGACAAGTCTTATTCAAGTCCCTACCATATATATTTCTTTAAGCAACTTCAATATTGATGCTGCCGGCGGCCGAGGCAGCATAGTAAACAATAAGGGAGGAAAAAGAAATGTCAACTATTCTATATGTAATCAAGATAAGTTTTATTTCTCTGAGTACACAGGTAGCAATAAGCCCCATTGGTAGTTGGACTCTTCACGCTAAACCTTTTATAGTGTCATGGTGTATAAGGATCTTCCCTATATTTTTACTCATAAATATTTTCTGAGTTGGCAGGTATATTAATAGCCTGTTAAGACCATATATTCCCCTCTCCATTAGTCTCAGAATACCTTAATACCCATATGGTTGAGATGCATGCTTGATGGCAGTTACATTCCCCTAGCCATTACAATAAACCACTCTAGAGGTTTAAAGTACAAATTGGAGCGGCTCTTGCCCGCTGACTGATATACAATATCAGTCAGAATTCTCATATCTATAGAAAAAGAGGTTCAGTATTTATAGATCACAGTTTGTCAAGCAAGGGTGTGTTCCTTATAACTTTTGTCCTGATCATAGTAACCCTTTGGTCTCATTTTCTATCTTTATTTTAATGTGATATGTGTTGTTATATTATTCTTTGTAAGCTTATTCCTCAATAAAAAAATAAATAAAATAAAAATGATATTTCTTGTGACTTTTTTTTATATACCTGGATCTTTAATTTTATCAAAATGAAATATTAAAATGAATTACTCAATATAACAGTGTAATACCCACAAACTGCCAATTCTAAACTTGTCATATCAAGCCCATAAATTGCAGAAAATAAATGTGTTTGGCAGGAATGTAATATTAAATTGCCCTAAAATGTCTACTGTTGCTTTTATTTAAAGAAAATAACAACAGTCCCTGATTAATGATGTGGAAGAGAATTAACACTTAAATTGGGAGGATGCTGGATATGGAGACTGTATATTCTATAAAATGTGATGATCCTAGGATGTTTTTAAAGGGACAGTCAACACCAGAATTTTTGTTGTTTAAAAAGAAAGATAATCCCTTTATTACCCATTCCCCAGTTTTGCATAACCAACATAGTTATAATAATGCCCTATTTAAAACATGAAAGTTTTTTTTTGGACTTGACTGTCCCTTTAATAAAGGAAACCCTGAATGAAAGCAACAAAGTAAAGGTTTTTCACACATCATAGGCTCTTTCATATTTTTACATATTTTACATAGAGTTTGTTGTCCCTTTAATTATACGGGCTGGACCAGGACTAAAAATTGGCCAGGGCAGAGCAGTCCACTTCCCCCCTTTTTGTTATTTAAAGGTACATGATACCCAAATGTTGAAGCACGTGAAAGTGTTGCAGCATAGCTGCAAAAAGCTGACTAGAAAATCTCACCTGAACATCACTACTTAAAAAAGGAAGATATTTACCTCAAAATTTCCTAAACATTCACACCCCATTGTAAAGGGACTTTAAGAAGCAATTTAGGATACTAGCCCCAGGACTTGCAAGGGAGTGGAGTATGCATCTGGCATGTGCAGGCACAGTCTTGTTATTTGCCTATTCAGTTTAACCCCTTAGTGACCAGACCACTTTTCCATTTGTTGACCGTTTTGGACCAAGGCTATTTTTACATTTCTGCTGTGTTTGTGTTTAGCTGTAATTTTCTTCTTACTCATTTACTGTACCCACACATATTATATACCGTTTTTCTCGCCATTAAATGGACTTTATAAAGATATCATTATTTTCATCATATCTTATAATTTACTATAAAAAAAGTATAAAATATGATGATAAAATGGAAAAAACACAAAATCTGTTACACATCTACAACCACCAAAACACCCATGCTAAATAGTTTCAAAATTTTGTCCTGAGTTTAAAAATACCGAATGTTTACATGTTGTTTGCTTTTTTTGAAAGTTATAGGGCAATAAATACAAGTAGCACTTTGCTATTTCCAATACATTTTTTTTCAAAATTAGCGATAGTTACATTGGAACCCTGATATCTGTCAGGAATCCCTGAATATCCCTTGACATGTATATATTTTATTTTTAGTAGACAACCCAAAGTATTGATCTAGGCCCATTTTGGTATATTTCATGCCACCATTTCACCACCAAATGCCATCAAACTTTTTCACAAACTTTAGGTTTCACACTGAAATTAATTACAAACAGCTTGTGGAATTATGGCACAAATGGTTGTAAATGCTTCTCTGGGATCCCCTTTGTTCAGAAATAGCAGACATATATGGCTTTGGTGTTGTTTTTTGGTAATTAGAAGGCCGCTAAATGCCGCTGCGCACCACACTTGTATTATGCACAGCAGTGACAGGGTTAATTTGGTAGCTTGTAGGGAGTTTGAAGGGTTAATTTTAGCTTTAGTGTAGAGATCAGCCTCCCACCTGACACATCCCACCCCCTGATCCCTCCCAAACAGCTCTCTTCCCTCCCCCACCTCACAATTTTCCCCGCCATCTTAAGTACTGGCAGAAAGTCTGCCAGTATAAAAAATAGTTTTTTTTTTTTGTTTTTTTAAATGATAGATTTTCTGCAGTGTAGGATTCTCCCTTACCATCCAACCTCCCTAAGCCTCCCCAACATCTCTCAAACCCTCCCCCCCTCTCACTATTTGGTGCCATTTTGGGTACTAGCAGCTGTCTGCCAGTACCCACTTTTCAATAAATTGTCCCAATTTCTTCCATATAGAAATATTTTTCTGTAGTGTAGCTGCCCGCTTAAATACCCCCCACCTCCTTCCCCTCTCCGATCCTTTTTTTAATACATAATTTTCCCTCTCCCTCTCCCAACACCAGCTCCCACCAAGTCTTCACTACACAATTGCAGTCAGATCGCTGGTGCGCAAGCTCACACATGCGTGCGCACACGCTCCCCCCACCCTCATGAGAGCTCCTGCACGCACCGGGGACTGATCCGACATTGCTGGCCGGAAGTAGCCAGAGATGGACTTGTCCACCCGCCTCCCTGCAGCTGCTCCCACCCATGAACGATCGGCACCATCGCTGGCCGATGCAGAGAGGGCCACAGAGTGGCCCTCTCTGCATCGGTGTGCCAAAAAAGGTATTGCAGTGATGCCTCAATATCGAGGCATCATGGCAATACCTTGAAAGTGGCTGGAAGTGATCAGGATCGCTTCCAGCCACTAACCCCTGAGGACGTACAAGGTACGTCCTTGGTTGTTAACTGACCTTTTTTGTAGGACGTACCCTGTACGTCCTTGGTCCTTAAGGGGTTAAGGAAGTTTACTATAAAATTTCACAAGATTTCAGTGAAATCTAATGACATCACAGCAAAGCATAGTATGACCTCAGCACTGCTGATGTTGATTGGCAATTGTTTTGTTCCCCAACTTGCAGCTTGTTAGTAGCTGAAGTATAACTGCTACCAGAGCACTTACTCTTGTAAGCTAAATTAAAAAAAAAAATGTATGAAAACTTTTTTATTAAGGTTTTTCAAAGTATTACAGTACAAGCAAATATATCAGTACCACACAGATCTTTTACAAATTACATAATCATTTCAGCAGTTGCATGCTCCAACCTCACAGCGATAAAGGTCACTTATAAAAACAATCTCTTGTATTAGGTAACAGAATTTGTTAATTAGGAATTGTTCCATTAATTCCTAAAGTGTTCAGTAGTCACTAGTCTATGTGCAGTCCCCTCCTGGCGTTACTTCTCATTTCCTCATAGTACATGATGTATGATTCTTAATTCGGAATGAATTGATTTTGCCTATCTAATAAGGTTGCTGTTAGGCTACTCATATGATAGTGATATTCTAGTTTTCGAAGAATTTAGTCAAATGATGGGGGTACTGATATCCAAAATCTAGCTATGCTTAGTCTATTGATTGTGCAGATCATTGCAGTTAGTTTGTTCTGGTGAGTGAGTATGTTGTCTGTCGGGAAGTGGAGTAGGGCCTGTTCAGGTGTGAGGGTGATGTCTTTTGAGAAAAGCGGCTTAGGAAGCTGGAGGTCTGATCCCATAATCCTCTGACCTTAGGGCATTCCAACCACATGTGACTGTATGTTCCTAATTCCCCACATCCTCTATAACAAAGGTTACTATCTGAATCAGCCCTACTATGAAATCTTGTGGGAAAAAATACCACCCAAAAAGAACATGCCTTTATATAGGTTTGTTTCCCATTCTTCCAGCGTCCAGGTATTATTCAATTCCCTTTCCCACTTCAGAACAAATGCGGGCTTGGTATCCCTCACCTCTACATTAAATATGGAATATAGTTTAGAAATTGTGTTTTTTGTACCTTGTTTATCTAAGTAGATTGTTTCAAAGTTGGTTTTGGGTGGACATCAAAAACACTGTAAATAAAAACATTTTTGCACAAAATATTAATGTTTTTAACCAAGTCAAGCTGGTGACGAGACTTATGTTATTAGTCTGCTAGACCTGAGGGGGTTGCATAGGCAGGGGAGGGGACGGATTTTGGGAAACAGGGGAGGGCGTGAGATATGGGTAGGGTAGGGATGGAAGGGGAAGAATAACAGGATGACCTCCTGCTTATTCACAGAAGAGCACAGTATTATAACACAAAATGCTGATATATTAAAGGGCTAAGTGGATTAGCCCAAAAAGACCAGTGGTCTCACCCCTCAACCTCCTCCACAAAAAAAAGGGTGTAATTGACTTTAAGTATGCCCTCTAGCTAGTCCTTCAGGGAGGCGGTGTCTTTTCTCTGGAAGGAGGTCTGACTCCAATCTCTGACGCAGGGCCTGCCCGGGCTCTTTTGGATTTTCCATCTTTGCCTACTGTAGACCATTCTTGGAAGGACTTTCTTTGTTGCTTTGGTGGGGATGGGGATTCAAACGAGTTAACAGACGCAGCCACTTTTCGATTGATGAGCAGGGTGCTATTCTGGTGGACAAAAGTCAGTTTGAAAGGGAAGTTCCATCAATATTTAATGTTCTCCTTAATGAGAGCTTGCACCACTGGTCAAAACTATAGCCTTCTCCGTAAAGTGGTTGGTGACAAGTCCGTGTATATCTGGATATCATTTCCTTCATATTTGAGGGTGCTTTTGACTCTTGCTGCTTTCACTATTTCTTCTTTGACATGAAAGTATTGCATTTTCACGACAATATCTCGAGTTAGAAACTGAGAGAGTTTAGTTAGAGCTCGGGGGACTCTATCCATAAGTAGCATGGAACAATCTAAGTCTGGAACTAACCAGTGAAACAAATTAGTAATGCCTTCCTGCAGATTTTTATAGCTTTCTGGTAGGTTCCGGATTCTTTTATTTGTTCAACGTGACCTATTCTCTAGGTCTTGGTCTTCCAATTTTCTGATGTAGATGGAGTAATCAAAAAGAGTGGTCTGTATTTGTGGGATCTGATTATCTTCGATATCAGATGTTCTGTTGCCTAATTCTTTGAGGTCTTATTTCAGCTCCGATAAGGCTGATTTAAATTCCTCCTGGATAATGTATTTAATTTGTGCCAATAGATCTCTGTTTGGTGTATCAGAGGTCGTTAGAGTCTCACTCTCGCTTTGTTCTTGCGAAAAATGATCCTTTGTTGGAGACATAGCTTTGTCCATGTTTTTTTGTTTAAGTTGAGCTCTTGATACATAGTCTTTAACTGAATGGCTCCTGCTTTTCATACTGATCTTGTCTCAAGGGAGCTTGTTAAAATTAATAGGATGCAATACCCAAAACGAGAAGTGGTGTTAGACAAGTGTGCTATTGTTAAGTTCTATAATGAATAGAGATAGGTCCTCACCCAGCTTATAGAAGGAGGTCATGCAATAGAGAGGTCTTCAGTTCAGGTCATTAGATTTCTTTGTCACCATGGCATGTCATTAGTTCATTTATTAAATGTAGCTCGGCATGTTTCACCAATCAGGGTTTATGATTTACCCCGTATATTGCTGCTATTCAACTATTGTTGGGGAAAGATCAGAACTCATGCACTGCAGCATAAAGGTATATTAAATGCTCCTCCTAAACTTCTCCCGACTCTATACCACTCTGTATTGTGGGTCAGGGTAGGGAGTGATGTACCCACCAGGTAAATAACAAAGTCAGTATCCAAGATAATCTGACCCTCTTACCTTTTTAGGAACTAAACTCTCATCCAAAACAAAAGAATGGTAGAAAGATTTACAAGTGGAGATGTTGTCTATATCATAGGTGCTAGATTTTTTTATCAACAATTCAGGGGTATCAAACAGATACTGATTTAGGTAGAAATAGGATCCCTTCAAGAGGCGATTGTCTCCTAACTTCTCCCTCTCACTCTTGTTGGGGCTTTGTGGCCCAGTAGTGCACTACTCCCCAGGACTGTTGTCCTCACAGGGCGATCACGGGAAAGGGAATAGGGGGTATGTCCCATGTAAACTTCATGACCCGCTAGCTTCCAGGCTGGGCCTCTGGTAATTGTCACCTTGCTCCGGTGCAGCACTTAATGATCAGACCGGCTTCCGCTCCCACCGATGTCCAGATAGGGTGTAGGGTGATTTAGGTAGTTATCGGACAGACTTTGGCTTAGTTTTAAATGTCCAAATCATGAATTTAAGCTGTGATTACACGGAAGCTCTGAATATGTGCGACTGCTTGCTATGGGAGTTGGCTCCGCCTCCATAAGCTAAGGAAATTTTGAGGTAAAATATCTTCCTTTTTTACATAAAAATGTTCAGGTGATATTTTCTTGTCAGCTTTTTACAGTTATGCTGCATCACTTTCGAGTGATTTAGCAAATGGGTATGATGTCCCTTTAACTATTACCCAAAACTGACATATATAGTGTACTAGTTTAATTGTCAAAAGCATTTTGAATTTGTATTTATTTTGTAAATTAGTTGTCATTAAATAGTAAAAAAACTGAAAGTAGTAAAAAAAGAAGCTATTAAAGTTGACATTTATATAAAAGATAATCTCTTATTCCTCATCATGCTATGTCACAGTCATTCAAAATAAAAGACACCTGTGGCCTTCATCACACATAAGCTGCACTATCAGAGAAATAACACACAAAAACATCAACAGGCATCATTAAGAGGAGCTGCTTCTCTGAGGCTGTCTTCCTTCCCCCTTGCTTATCCCACTACAGAGAATATGCACTTGACTTGTGCAGCTTTCCTGAATAAATATGGTGGTTTCCAGTGCTACAAAACTGTGGCAGCCATTTGGAAAATCATGCAACCATGAAGGCAACTTATGTAATACTGTGATACATCTTTTGCTGCGGTGGTGCACACAGAGAGGGCAAACATGATACAGGTGGAGCCTGACTGAAGAGCCAGAAGGGGCCCCTAGATGTCTTAACTGGGACCTCTTATGTAAGTATTGGCAGACACTAAGTAAAAAGACAAATGCAGACACCAAGAACAGTGCCATATAATTCTCATAATAAAAATCCATGTATACTCCTTACCCACCCAGGTGTGAGGTTGTCTGAAGCTGCCACAGACCAATCCTGAACTGAATGCAAATCTATCAGAGAAGACAGCTCCTCAAAAAGCTAGTATATGCATGTCTATCCTATTTCCTTACACTAAACTCTCTTCTTGTCCCACTGCAATCTGGATTTCTTCCCAATCACTCCACAGATATAGCAATTGTCAAGGTTACCAACGACCTACTTACAGCAAAATTCAAAGGCCACTTCTCTCTGCTTATCCTCCTTGGTCTGTCTGCAGCCTTTGACACTGTTGACCACCCTCTTTTGTTTCAAACCCTCCAATCCTTCGGCATCTGCGGCACAGCTCTCTTGTGGTTCTCTTACTATCTATCTAACTGTACCTTTAGTGTAGCCTTCTCCGGAGCATCCTCTGCCCCATTACCACTTTCTGTTAACTCAAGGCTCTGTCCTCGGCCCCCTTCTCTTTTCAATCTACACGTCATCATTAGGTTCCTTAATTAAGTCACACGGGTTTCAATATCATTTGTATGCCGATGACACCCAAATCTACTTCTCTGCACCAGACCTACCTCCTTCCTTACTAACCTGTGTCACTAACTGTCTTTCTCATATCTCATCTTGGATGTCCTCTCACTACCTTAAGCTAAATCTCTCCAAAACTGAACTCCTTATTTTTCCCCCTTCTTCCAAAATCTCCACCCCCCCAATTTTCTATAACTGTTGATAATTCCATCATTACCCCTACCCCGCATGCCCGAAGTCTTGGGGTCACCTTTCATTCACTCCCCACATTCAGTCCTTGGCTAAAGCCTGCCGCTTCCACCTTAAAAACATCTCTAAAATTAGACATTTCTTTACACAAGACACAGCTAAGATTTTAATCCACTCTCTCATCCTTTCCCACCTCGACTACTGCAACTCTGTCCTCTCTGGTCTACCTAGCTGCCGCCTAGCTCCTTTACAATCCATAATGAATGCCTCTGCCAGGCTCATCTTCCTTACACATCGCTCTTGATCTGCTGCACCTCTCTGCCAATCCCTTCACTGGCTTCCTCTTGCCTCTTGGATTAAACACAAAATCCTCACTCTGACATACAAAGCCCTCAACTGCACTGCTCCCCCCTACATCTCAGACCTTGTCTCCAGATACTCTCCCTCCCCTCCCCTTCGCTCTGCTCACAATCTCCTCCTCTCCTCCTCTCTTGTTACTTCCTCACATTCCCGTTTACAGGACTTCTCCAAACTGGCCCCCATCTTGTGGAACTCCCTGACTCGCTCCACAAAACTCTCCCCTAGTTTTAAAAGCTTCAAGCACTCCCTAAAGACTTTACTATTGAGGGATGCATACAACCTACACTAACCTTTCCTAACTCCACTGCTTTCCTTTATGACTTTTATATGTATTTCTATTATGCGGAAGTTAATCCATTTTTATCTTTAGTATTTAGCTACACTTCCATTCTAGGGATGGGCGAATGTTTCTAAAAATTTGAAATTTAAATGAATTTTCATACATTAGTTCATTCAAATTGAATGTTTATATAACATTCTATTTTCAAATTTTCGTTTTTGAATTTTTCAATAAAATTCAAAAATATTCGTTTGAATAATAGAATGTTTAGCTATGTATTCAATCAATTTCAAAATGTAATATTCAAATTCAAATGTGACATTCGAATTTGAATGTAACATTCAAATTCGAAATAGTATTTCTAGTCTACAACTGTGTTTAATAAATGTAATATTCAAATTTAAATGCTACATTCGAATTTGATTGTCACATTCGAATTTGAAATAGTATCTCTAGTGTAATACTGTCACCTAGATTACGAGTTTTGCGTTAGAGAGTGCTAACGAGCAGTTTTCCCTCACCGCTCACTTACATGCAGCGCTGGTATTACGAGTTTTCAGAAACCCGTCGTTAAAAACCAAGAAGTGAGCAATGAGCAAAATTTTGCTCATTACTGCACTCCAATACCAGCTCTGCTTATATTATTCTTATTAACCCCTAATCTGCCGCCCCCAACATCGCCGCCACCTACATTATATTTAGTAACCCCTAATCTGCCACCCCCAATGTTGCCGTCACCTACCTACACTTATTGACCCCTAATCTGCTGCCCCCAGCGTCACCGCCACTATAATAAACATATTAACCTCTAAACCGCCGCACTCCCGCCTTGCAAACATTAGTTAAATATTATTAACCCCTAATCTGCCGTCCCTAACATCGCCGCCACCTACCTACATTTATTAACCCCTAATCTGCCGCCCCAACGTCGCCGCCACCTACCTACATTTATTAACCCCTAATCTGCCGCCCCAACGTCGCCACCACTATATTAAAGTTATTAACCCCTAAACCAAAGTCTAACCCTAAACCTAACACCCACTAACAAATATAATTTTAATAAATCTAAATAAATATTCCTATCATTAACTAAACTATTCCTATTTAAAACTAAATACTTACCTGTAAAATAAACCCTAAGCTAGCTACAATATAACTAATAGTTACATTGTATCTAGCTTAGGGTTTATTTTTATTTTACAGGCAAGTTTGTATTTATTTTAACTAGGTAGAATAGTTATTAAATTGTTATTAACTATTTAATAACTACCTATCTAAAATAAATACAAAAGTACCTGTAAAATAAAACCTAACCTAAGTTACACGAACACCTAACACTACACTATAATTAAATAAATTAACTAAATGAAATACAATTACCTAAATTAAATTAAATTAGCTTCATCCACCCATAAACTACCTATTAATCCCTAAACCGAGGCCCCCCCACATCGCAAACACTATAATAAAATTATTTAACCCCTAATCTGCTGACCAGACATCGCCCCCACCTACATTATACCTATGAACCCCTAATCTGCTGCCCCTAACATCGGCGACACCTACATTATATTTATTAACCCCTAATATGCCGCCCCCAACGTCGCCACCACCTAACTACAATTATTAACCCCTAATCTGCCGACCGGACATCACCGCCACTATAATAAATGTAATAACCCCTAAACCGCCGCACTCCCGCCTCGCAAACACTATAATATTTGTTATTAACCCCTAATCTGCTGTCCCTAACATCGCCGCCACCTAGCTACAATTATTAACCCCTAATCTGCCGCCCCCAACGTCGCCACTACTATATTAAATGTATTAATCCCTAAACCTAAGTCTAACCCTAACCCTAACACCCCCCTAACTTAAATCTATTTTTAATAAATCTAAATAAAATTACTATAATTAAATAAATTATTTCTATTTAAAACTAAATATCTACCTATAAAATAAACCCTAATATAGCTACAATAGAACTAATAGTTACATTGTAGCTATTTTAGGATTTATTTTTATTTTACAGGTAACTTTGTATTTATTTTAACTAGACACAATAGTTATTAAATAGTTATTAACTATTTAATAACTACCTAGCTAAAATAAATACCTGTAAAATAAACCCTAACCTAAGTTACAATTACACCTAACACTACTCTATAATTAAATTAATTACCTAAACTACCTACAATTAAATTAAATAAACTAAATTACGAAAAAAAACCCACTAAATTACAGAAAAAAAAAAGAAATTACAATATTTTAAACTAATTACACCTAATCTAATGCCCCTAATAAAATAAAAAAGCCCCCCAAAATAATAAAATTCCCTACCCTACAATAAATTACAAATAGCCCTTAAAAGGGCCTTTTGCGGGGCATTGCCCCAAAGTAATCAGCTCTTTTACCAGCCCTTAAAAGGGATTTCTCCAACATTGGTGTGTCCGGTCCACGGCGTCATCCTTACTTGTGGGATATTCTCTTCCCCAACAGGAAATGGCAAAGAGTCCCAGCAAAGCTGGTCACATGATCCCTCCTAGGCTCCGCCCACCCCAGTCATTCTCTTTGCCGTTGCACAGGCAACATCTCCACGGAGATGGTTAAGAGTTTTTTGGTGTTTAAATGTAGTTTTTATTCTTCTATCAAGTGTTTGTTATTTTAAAATAGTGCTGGTATGTACTATTTACTCTGAAACAGAAAAGGATGAAGATTTCTGTTTGTAAGAGGAAGATGATTTTAGCAGACAGTAACTAAAATCGGTTGCTGTTTCCACATAGGACTGTTGAGATGAAGTAACTTCAGTTGGGGGAAACAGTTAGCAGACTTTTCTGCTTAAGGTATGACTAGCCATATTTCTAACAAGACCGGTAAGCCATTTTCTTAGTCAAAAACAAACAGAATAAAGGGCTTATTATGGGCTAAAAAACTGGTAGACATTTTTATGGGCTAAATCGATTGCTTTATTTGTGCATATTATTCAAATTTAGGCTAACAATTGACATTTATAATCTTGGGGAACGTTTATAAAACGGCAGGCACTGTATTGGACACCTTTTTCAGTCAGGGGGCCTTTCTAGTCATAGACTGAGCCTCATTTTCGCGCCATTAATGCGCAGTTGTTTTTTGAGAACAGGGCATGCAGATGCATGTGTGTGGATCTAAGAATCTCTGAAAAAGCTTTTAGAAGGCGTCATTTGGTATCGTATTCCCCTCAGGGCTTGGTTGGGTCTTAGCAAAGACTGTATCTGGGACTGTATAGGGGTTAAATTGAAAAACGGCTCCGGTTCCGTTATTTTAAGGGTTAAAGCTCTGAAATTTGGTGTGCAATACTTTTAAGGCTTTAAGACACTGTGGTGAAAATTTGGTAATTTTTTAACAATTCCTTCATACTTTTTCACATATTCAGTAATAAAGTGTTTTCTGTTTGAAATTTAAAGTGACAGTAACGGTTTTATTTTAAAACTTTTTTTGTGCATTGTTGACAAGTTTAAACCTGTTTAACATGTCTATACCTTCAGATAAGCTATGTTCTATATGTATGAAAGCCAATGTGTCTCCCCATTTTAATTTATGTGATAATTGTGCCATAGCGTCCAAATAAAGTAAGGACAGTACTGCCACAAATAATGATATTGCCCAAGATGATTCCTCAAATGAGGGGAGTAAACATGATACTACATCATCTCCTACTGTGTCTACACCAGTTTTGCCCATGCAGGAGGCCCCTAGTACATCTAGTGCGCCAATATTTATTACCATGCAACAATTAACGGCTGTAATGGATAACTCCATAGCAAATCTTTTATCCAAAATGCCTACTTATCAGAGAAAGCGCGATTGCTCTGTTTTAAACACTGAAGAGCAAGAGGACGCTGATGATAATTGTTCTGTCATACCCTCACACCAATCTGAAGGGGCCATGAGGGAGGTTTTGTCTGAGGGAGAAATTTCAGATTCAGGAAAAATTTCTCATCAAGCTGAACCTGATGTTGTGACATTTAAATTTAAATTAGAACATCTCCGCGCACTGCTTAAGGAGGTGTTATCTACTCTGGATGATTGTGACAATTTGGTCATTCCAGAGAAATTATGCAAGATGGACAGGTTCCTAGAGGTTCCGGTGCCCCCCGACGCTTTTCCTATACCCAAGCGGGTGGCGGACATAGTAAATAAAGAGTGGGAAAAGCCCGGCATACCTTTTGTTCCTCCCCCTATATTTAAGAAATTATTTCCTATGGTCGACCCCAGAAAGGACTTATGACAGACAGTCCCCAAGGTCGAGGGGGCAGTTTCTACTCTAAACAAACGCACTACTATTCCTATCGAAGATAGTTGTGCTTTCAAAGATCCTATGGATAAAAAATTGGAAGGTTTGCTTAAAAAGATTTTTGTACAGCAAGGCTACCTTCTACAACCAATTTCATGCATTGTTCCTGTCACTACGGCAGCGTGGTTCTGGTTCGAGGAACTAGAAAAGTCGCTCAGTAGAGAAACTCCATATGAGGAGGTTATGGACAGAGTTCACGCACTTAAATTGGCTAACTCTTTTATTTTAGATGCCGCTTTGCAATTAGCAAAATTAGCGGCGAAAAATTCAGGGTTTGCTATTGTGGCGCGCAGAGTGCTTTGGCTAAAGTCTTGGTCAGCGGATGTGTCATCCAAGACAAAATTACTTAACATTCCTTTCAAAGGTAAAACTTTATTTGGACCTGATTTGAAAGAGATTATTTCAGACATCACTGGGGGAAAGGGCCACGCCCTTCCACAGGATAGGTCTTTTAAGGCTAAAAATAAGCTTAATTTTCGTCCCTTTCGCAGAAATGGACCAGCCTCTAATTCTGCATCCTCTAAGCAAGAGGGTAATGCCTCACAACCCAAACCAGCCTGGAAACCAATGCAAGGCTGGAACAAAGGTAAGCAGGCCAAGAAGCCTGCCACTGCTAACAAGACAGCATGAAGGAGTAGCCCCCGATCCGGGACCGGATCTGGTGGGGGGCAGACTCTCTCTCTTTGCTCAGGCTTGGGCAAGAGATGTTCAGGATCCTTGGGCGCTAGAAATAGTTTCTCAAGGTTATCTCCTGGAATTCAAGGAACTACCCCCAAGGGGAAGGTTCCACAAGTCTCACTTATCCTCTAACCAAATAAAGAGACAGGCATTCTTACATTGTGTAGAAGACCTGTTAAAGATAGGAGTGATACACCCAGTTCCAATAAAGGAACAAGGAATGGGATTTTATTCCAATCTGTTCGTAGTTCCCAAAAAAGAGGGAACGTTCAGACCAATTTTGGATTTGAAGATCCTAAACAAATTTCTCAGGGTACCATCGTTCAAAATGGAAACTATTCGAACGATTCTACCCACCATCCAGGAAAGTCAATTTATGACTACCGTGGATCTAAAGGATGCGTACCTACATATCCCTATCCACAAGGAACATCATCAGTTCCTAAGGTTCGCTTTTCTGGACAAACTTTACCAGTTTGTGGCTCTTCCATTCGGATTAGCCACTGCTCCAAGGATTTTCACAAAGGTGCTAGGGTCCCTTCTAGCGGTTCTAAGAACAAGGGGCATTGCAGTAGTACCTTACTTGGACGACATTCTAATACAAGCGTCGTCCCTGTCAAAGGCAAAGGCTCATACGGACATCGTTCTAGCCTTTCTCACATCTCACGGATGGAAGGTGAACAAAGAAAAGAGTTCTCTGTCCCCGTCAACAAGAGTTCCCTTCTTGGGAACAATAATAGATTCCTTAGAAATGAGGATTTTTCTGACAGAGGTCAGAAAATCAAAACTTCTAAGCTCTTGTCAAGTGCTTCATTCTGTTCCTCGTCCTTCCATAGCGCAGTGCATGGAAGTAATAGGATTGATGGTTGCAACAATGGACATAGTTCCTTTTGCACGAATTCATCTAAGACCATTACAACTGTGCATGCTCAAACAGTGGAATGGGGATTATACAGACTTGTCTCCAATGATTCAAGTAGATCAAAAGACCAGAGATTCACTCCGTTGGTGGCTGACCCTGGACCATCTGTCCCAGGGAATGAGCTTCCGCAGGCCAGAGTGGGTCATTGTCACGACCGACGCCAGTCTAGTGGGCTGGGGTGCGGTCTGGGAATCCCTGAAAGCTCAGGGTCTATGGTCTCGGGAAGAGTCTCTTCTCCCGATAAACATTCTGGAACTGAGAGCGATATTCAATGCTCTCAGAGCTTTGCCTCAACTAGCAAAGGCCAAATTCATAAGGTTCCAATCAGACAACATGACGACTGTTGCTTATATCAATCATCAAGGGGGAACAAAGAGTTCCCTGGCGATGAAAGAAGTGACCAAAATAATTAAATGGGCGGAGGATCACTCCTGCCACTTGTCTGTGATCCACATCCCAGGAGTGGAAAATTGGGAAGCGGATTTTCTGAGTCGTCAGACATTTCATCCGGGGGAGTGGGAACTCCATACGGAAATCTTTGCCCAAATAACTCAATTATGGGGCATTCCAGACATGGATCTGATGGCGTCTCGTCAGAACTTCAAGGTTCCTTGCTACGGGTCCAGATCCAGGGATCCCAAGGCGACTCTAGTAGATGCACTAGTAGCACCTTGGACTTTCAACCTAGCTTACGTATTCCCACCGTTTCCTCTCATTCCCAGGCTGGTAGCCAGGATCAATCAGGAGAGGGCCTCAGTGATCTTGATAGCTCCTGCGTGGCCACGCAGGACTTGGTATGCAGACCTGGTGAATATGTCATCGGCTCCACCATGGAAGCTACCTTTGAGACAGGACCTTCTTGTTCAAGGTCCATTCGAACACCCAAATCTGGTCTCCCTCCAACTGACGGCTTGGAGATTGAACGCTTGATTCTATCAAAGCGTGGGTTTTCAGATTCGTGATAGATACTCTGGTTCAGGCCAGAAAACCTGTAACTAGAAAAATTTACCATAAAATATGGAAAAAATATATCTGTTGGTGTGAATCCAAAGGATTCCCATGGAATAAGATAAAAATTCCTAAGATTCTCTCCTTTCTTCAAGAAGGTTTGGAGAAAGGATTATCTGCAAGTTCCCTAAAGGGACAGATCTCTGCTTTATCTGTCTTACTACACAAAAGACTGGCAGCTGTGCCAAATGTTCAAGCATTTGTTCAGGCTCTGGTTAGGATCAAGCCTGTTTACAGACCTTTGACTCCTCCCTGGAGTCTAAATCTAGTTCTTTCAGTTCTTCAAGGGGTTCCGTTTGAACCCTTACATTCCATAGATATTAAGTTACTATCTTGGAAAGTTTTGTTTTTGGTTGCAATTTCTTCTGCTAGAAGAGTTTCAGAGTTATCTGCTCTGCAGTGTTCTCCTCCTTATCTGGTGTTCCATGCAGATAAGGTGGTTTTGCGTACTAAGCCTGGTTTTCTTCCTAAAGTTGTTTCTAACAAAAATATTAACCAGGAGATAGTTGTACCTTCTTTGTGTCCGAATCCAGTTTCAAAGAAGGAACGTTTGTTACACAATTTGGACGTTGTCCGTGCTCTAAAGTTCTATTTAGAGGCTACTAAAGATTTCAGACAAACATCTTCCTTGTTTGTTGTTTATTCTGGTAAAAGGAGAGGTCAAAAAGCGACTTCTACCTCTCTTTCCTTTTGGCTTAAAAGCATCATCCGATTGGCTTATGAGACTGCCGGACGGCAGCCTCCTGAAAGAATCACAGCTCACTCCACTAGGGCTGTGGCTTCCACATGGGCCTTCAAGAACGAGGCTTCTGTTGACCAGATATGTAGGCAGCGACTTGGTCTTCACTGCACACTTTTGCCAAATTTTACAAATTTGATACTTTTGCTTCTTCGGAGGCTATTTTTGGGAGAAAGGTTTTGCAAGCTGTGGTTCCTTCCGTTTAGGTGACCTGATTTGCTCCCTCCCTTCATCCGTGTCCTAAAGCTTTGGTATTGGTTCCCACAAGTAAGGATGACGCCGTGGACCGGACACACCAATGTTGGAGAAAACAGAATTTATGCTTACCTGATAAATTACTTTCTCCAACGGTGTGTCCGGTCCACGGCCCGCCCTGGTTTTTTAATCAGGTCTGATGAATTATTTTCTCTAACTACAGTCACCACGGTATCATATGGTTTCTCCTATATATATTTCCTCCTGTCCGTCGGTCGAATGACTGGGGTGGGCGGAGCCTAGGAGGGATCATGTGACCAGCTTTGCTGGGACTCTTTGCCATTTCCTGTTGGGGAAGAGAATATCCCACAAGTAAGGATGACGCCGTGGACCGGACACACCGTTGGAGAAAGTAATTTATCAGGTAAGCATAAATTCTGTTTTTTTTTTGCAGGGCATTGCCCCAAAGTAATCAGCTCTTTTACCTGTAAAAAAAGAAATACAATACCCCCCAACATTACAACCCACCACCCACACACCCCTACTTTAAAACCCAGCCGATCCCCCCTTAAAAAAACCTAACACTACCCCAATGAAGATCACCCTACCTTGAGCCATCTTCACCCAGCCGGGCACCAGTGGTCATCCGATGGGGCAGAAGAGGACATCCGGACCGGCAGAAGTCTTCATCCTATCTGGGCAGAAGAGGACATCCGGACCGGCAGACATCTTCATCCAAACGGCATCTTCTATCTTCATCCATCTGACGAGGAACGGCGGAGCCATCCTCTTCTTCCCGACGACTACCGACGAATGGATATTCCTTTAAGGGACGTCATCCAAGATGGCGTCCCTCGAATTCCGATTGGCTGATAGGATTCTATCAGCCAATCGGAATTAAGGTAGGAAAAATTTGATTGGTTGATTTAATCAGCCAATCGGATTGAAGTTCTATCCGATTGGCTGATTGGATCAGCCAATAGAATTGACCTCGCATTCAATTGGCTGATCCAATCAGCCAATCAGATTGAACTTCAATCCAATTAGCTGATTAAATCAACCAATCAAATTTTTCTTACCTTAATTCCGATTGGCTGATAGAATCCTATCAGCCAATCGGAATTCGAGGGACGCCATCTTGGATGATGTCATTTAAAGGACCAGCCATTCGTCGGGTAGTCGTTGGCCTAGAAGGATGCTCCATGCCGGAGGTCTTCAAGATAGAGCCATTCCTCGTTGGATGGATGAAGATAGAAGATGCTGCTTGGATGAAGATGTCTGCCGGTCCGGATGTCCTCTTTTGCCCGAATAGGATGAAGACTTCTGCCAGTCCGGATGTCCTCTTCTGCCCCATCAGATGACCACTGGTGCCCGACTGGGTGAAGATGGCTCAAGGTAGGGTGATCTTCAATGGGGTAGTGTTAGGTTTTTTAAGGGGGGATCGGGTGGGTTTTAGAGTAGGGGTGTGTGGGTGGTGGGTTGTAATGTTGGGGGTGGTATTATATTTCTTTTTTTTACAGGTAAAAGAGCTGATTATTTTGGGGCAATGCCCCGCAAAAAGCCCTTTTAAGGGCTGGTAAAAGAGCTGATTACTTTGGGGCAATGCCCCACAAAAGGCCCTTTTAAGGGCTATTTGTAATTTAGTTAAGGGTAGGGAATTTTATTATTTTGGGGCCTTTTGCGGGGCATTGCCCCAAAGTAATCAGCTCTTTTACCAGCCCTTAAAAGGGCTTTTTGTGGGGCATTGCCCCAAAAGTAATCAGCTCTTTTACCTGTAAAAAAAAGAAATACATTACAACCCACCACCCACACACCCCTACTCTAAAAACCACCCAATCCCCCCTTAAAAAAACCTAACACTACCCCATTGAAGATCACCCTACCTTGAGCCGTCTTCACCCAGCCGGGCACCAGTGGTCATGCGATGGGGCAGAAGACGACATCCGGACCGACAGAAGTCTTCATCCTATCCGGGTAGAAGAGGACATCCGGACCAGCAGACATCTTCATCCAAGCGGCAACTTCTATCTTCATCCATCCGATGAGGAATGGCTCCATCTTGAAGACCTCCGGTGCGGAACATCCTTCTAGGCCGACGACTACCCGACGAATGGCTATTCCTTTAAATGACGTCATCCAAGATGGCATCCCTCGAATTCCAATTGGCTGATAGGATTCTATCAGCCAATCGGAATTAAGGTAGGAAAAATTTGATTGGTTGATTTAATCAGCCAATCGGATTGAAGTTCTATTCGATTGGCTGATTGGATCAGCCAATAGAATTGACCTCGCATTCAATTGGCTGATCCAATCAGCCAATCGGATTGAACTTCAATCCGATTGGCTGATTAAATCAACCAATCAAATTTTTCCTTTCTTAATTCCGATTGGCTGATAGAATCCTATCAGCCAATCGGAATTCGAGGGACGCCATCTTGGATGACGTCATTTAAAGGACCAGCCATTCGTCGGGTAGTCGTTGGCCTAGAAGGATGTTTCATGCCGGAGGTCTTCAAGATGGAGCCATTCCTTGTTGGATGGATTAAGATAGAAGATGCTGCTTGGATGAAGATGTCTGCCGGTCCGGATGTCCTCTTTTGCCCGAATAGGATAAAGACTTCTGCCAGTCCGGATGTCCTCTTCTGCCCCATCAGATGACCACTGGTGCCCGACTGGGTGAAGATAGCTCAAGGTAGGGTGATCTTCAATGGGGTAGTGTTAGGTTTTTTTAAGGGGGGATCGGGTGGGTTTTAGAGTAGGGGTGTGTGGGTGGTGGGTTGTAATGTTGGGGGTGGTATTGTATTTCTTTTTTTACAGGTAAAAGAGCTGATTACTTTGGGGCAATGCCCCGCAAAAAGCCCTTTTAAGGGCTGGTAAAAGAGCTGATTACTTTGGGGCAATGCCCCACAAAAGGCCCTTTTAAGGGCTATTTGTAATTTAGTTAAGGGTAAGGAATTTTATTATTTTGGGGCCTTTTGCGGGGCATTGCCCCAAAGTAATCAGCTCTTTTACCAGCCCTTAAAAGGGCTTTTTGTGTGGCATTGCCCCGAAAGTAATCAGCTCTTTTACCTGTAAAAAAAAGAAATACATTACAACCCACCACCCACACACCCCTACTCTAAAACCCACCCGATCCCCCCTTAAAAAAACCTAACATTACCCCAATGAAGATCACCCTACCTTGAGCCGTCTTCACCCAGCCAGGCACCAGTGGTCATCAGATGGGGCAGAAGAGGACATCCGGACCGACAGAAGTCTTCATCCTATCCGGGCAGAAGAGGACATCCGGACCGGCAGACATCTTCATCCAAGCGGCATCTTCTATCTTCATCCATCCGACGAAGAACGGCTCCATCTTGAAGACCTCCGGCGCGGAACATCCTTCTAGGCCGACGACTACCCGACGAATGGCTATTCCTTTAAATGACGTTATCCAAGATGGCGTCCCTCGAATTCCGATTGGCTGATAGGATTCTATCAGCCAATCAGAATTAAGGTAGGAAAAATTTGATTGGTAGATTTAATCAGCCAATCGGACTGAAGTTCAATCCGATTTGCTGATTGGATCAGCCAATAGAATTGACCTTGCATTCTATTGGCTGATTCAATCAGCCAATCGGATTGAACTTCAATCCGATTGGCTGATTAAATCAACCAATCGAAATCTCCCTACCTTAATTCTGATTGGCTGATAGAATCCTATCAGCCAATCAGAATTTGAGGGACGCGCTCTTGGATTACGTCATTTAAAGGACCAGCCATTCGTCGGGTAGTCGTCGGCCTAGAAGGATGTTCCACGCCGGAGGTCTTCAAGATGGAGCCGTTCCTCGTCGGATGGATGAAGATAGAAGATGCCGCTTGGATGAAGATGTCTGCCGGTCTGGATGTCCTCTTCTGCCTGGATAGGATGAAGACTTCTGCCGGTCCTGATGTCCTCTTCTGCCCCATCGGATGACCACTGGTGCCCGGCTGGGTGAAGATGGCTCAAGGTAGGGTGATCTTCATTGGGGTAGTGTTAGTTTTTTTAAGGGGGGATCGGGTGGGTTTTAGAGTAGGGGTGTGTGGGTGGTGGGTTGTAATGTTGGGGGGGGTATTGTATTTCTTTTTTTTTACAGGTAAAAGAGCTGATTACTTTGGGGCAATGCCCCGCAAAAAGCACTTTTAAGGGCTGGTAAAAGAGCTGATTACTTTGGGGCAATGCCCCGCAAAAGGCCCTTTTAAGGGCTATTTGTAATTTAGTGTAGGGTAGGGAATTTTATTATTTTGGGGGGCTTTTTTATTTTATTAGGGGGATTAGATTAGGTGTAATTAGTTTAAAATATTGTAATTTCTTTTTTATTTTCTGTAATTTAGAGGGTTTTTTTTTTCGTAATTTAGTTTATTTAATTTAATTGTATTTAATTGTAGGTAGTTTAGGTAATTAATTTAATTATAGAGTAGTGTTAGGTGTAATTGTAATTTAGGTTAGGGTTTATTTTACAGGTAATTTTGTATTTATTTTAGCCAGCTAGCTATTAAATAGTTAATAACTATTTAATAACTATTGTACCTAGTTAAAATAAATACAAACTTGCCTGTAAAATAAAAATAAATCCTAAAATAGCTACAATGTATTTTATAGGTAAGTATTTAGTTTTAAATAGGAATAATTTATTTAATTATAGTAATTTTATTTATATTTATTAAAAATAGATTTAAGTTAGGGGGTGTTAGGGTTAGACTTAGGTTTAGGGGTTAATACATTTAATATAGTAGCGGCGACGTTGGGGGCGGCAGATTAGGGGTTAATAATTGTAGGTAGGTGGCGGCGATGTTAGGAATGGCAGATTAGGGGTTAATAATTGTAGGTAGGTGGCGGCGATGTTAGGGACGGCAGATTAGGGGTTAATAACAACATTTATAGTGTTTGCAAGGTGGGAGTGCGGCGGTTTAGGGGTTAATACATTTATTATAGTGGCAGCAATGTCCGGTCGGCAGATTAGGGGTTAATAATTGTAGTTAGGTGGCGGCGACGTTGGGGGCGGCAGATTAGGGGTTAATAACTATAATGTAGGTGTCGGCGATGTTAGGGGCAGCAGATTAGGGGTTCATAGGTATAATGTAGGTGGCAGTTGTGTCTGGAGCGGCAGATTATGGGTTAATAATATAATGCAGGTGACTAGGATGTTGGGGGCGGCAGATTAGGGGTTAATAAGTGTAAGGTTAGGGGTGTTTAGACTCAGGGTTCATGTTAAGGTGTTAGGTGTAGACTTAGAAAGTATTTTCCCATAGGAAACACTGGGGCTGCGTTAGGAGCTGAACGCTGCATTTTTGCAGGTGTTAGGTTTTTTTTCAGCGTCTCAGCCCCATTGTTTCCTATGGGGAGATCGTGCACGAGCACGTTTTAGCCAGCTTAACGCTACCGTAAGCAACGCTGGTATTACAGTGAGAAGTGGCACTAAATTTGCTCAACGCTGACTTTTCTGAGGCTAACGCAGCCATTCAGAAAACTTGTAATACCAGCGTTGTTTAAAGTGAGCGCTGGAAAAAAAAGGCTCGTTAGCAACGCAAGTTTTTACCGACAAAACTCGTAATCTAGCAGAAAGATATTTAAAAACTGTATGCTGTATCTGAATCATAAAATACAAATTTTGGGTTATTTTTACCTTTAATACATTAGTTTGAGAATAATACGAACAATTAGTTCAGATATTGAAAAAGTAATTGTAAAAATGTAGGCCCTTAAAACAATAGGTGCTGCAATATTGTGAATTAGTTTCCTGCTCTGCTGCTGCCAATTAAGGACAGTTATAAATAAACCAATGACTGTGTGTAATATGGTAGTAATTCTGGAGTCTGCACTTTTAACAGGAATTGGTATCCCCACAATTTACAAATTAAATTATATTAAAAAGGAGAAAATGAATAACGAAAGAATATTCAAAGATTTAACCTCACAGAAGTGAATCTTCCTTAAAAAAATATAATCTGCGGTCAGTGATTCAAATTGTATATGCCTAATGAATGAGAATGTCCCTTTAATATATTTTGGTTTGCTTATGACAGCAATGTACTTTTCTTAAAACTTTGCTCATGGCATGTTCTTCAAAGCAAGATACAGTATATTAGGTCACATTTGAATATGTCAAAACTAATATTTATAGATTCATCCAGAGGACCCTTAAAGGGATATGAAGCCTAAAAAAATGTTTTTGTGATTAAGACAGAGTATACCATTTTAAAAAATGTTCTAATTTTATTCTGTTATCATAGATGCTTCATTCTCATGGTATTCTTTGTTGAAGAGATACCTAGGTACGAAATAATGCTGCCATCTAGTGTTCTTGCAAATGGATAACATTCTTGAAAAACTGTTGCTATATAGTGCTCCAGACAAGTGAACTCTCCTAAGCTTACCAAGAGAACAAAGAAAAACTGATAATAAAATTAAATTAGAAAGTTGTTTAAAATTGCATGTTCTATCTGAATCATGAAAGAAAAAAAATGTGTTTATAAAAAATTTGCAATATAAGATGCAGGCTTAGGAAATGCAAAAAATACTAGATATGTGCATGATCGAAAAAATCGGTTCGGTTCGGATCGATTCAGAGGTTTTCGAATTTCGTTTCGGATCGATTCGAATTCGGAAAACTTCGAATTAATTTGTTTCGGATTCGTTTCGGATTCATTCAGATTCGAAAAAATTCGGCTGGATTCGGTTCGGAAATTCGGAATTTCGGTATGTGTGCTGTGTATTAGACTAGTATTATGTACTGTATATTAGGTGTAACCCATAGCAGAGTGATATAACCTAATATACTGTACTGTACAATACTAGTGTAATCCATGTCCATCCGAATTTACCGAATAAATCCGAACTAATTCGTATTTAATCGGTAAATTCGGCAGTATTTTAATTCGGAAATTCGGTTAGATCCGAATCTCCGAATTTGCCGAATTTTCTGAATCGAACCGAATCGAATTGCACATGTCTAAAAAATACTTAATTTATGAAGTGTAAATCTTTCACTACAAATGCCACTATCAATATCAAGTGTATCATATTTCCCTCACTCAATACAAAACTGAAAAACAAACAGATGCACATAAATATTTATATTTTAAATGTGCTGACACTCCATCTCCTGTATGTGTGTGCTATCATTACACAGATAAGGCACTAGAGCTAAGTGAAGCTTTATGAAGTGTTATATATGATGCCCCATGACAAATCTGTTTTCTGTCTCATTAGATCTTGATAAATGGCTGCTAGCATAGACAAGCAAGAGCAGTTACACATCTGAACATGTATTACTGGCATTCACAGAATCTAAGGGCCACATGAAAATTCTGGATGCAAATAGGGTTGCCCGGTGTCCAGTATTTCAGCGGGTTGTAAAAAATCTATACACAAATACTGGACACTTAAATGAAGCAAATAAATGCTGCACGTTCTGCTCTATTTGTTATTTGCATCCAAGGATGGTCTTAGGCAGGGCAGTCTTGTTATGAATGGCAGTTCTGGGGGGAGAGGGGTTAGAGTTAGAGTCTGTGTTTTGTCTAGGAACCATTGTGGGTTTAAAACACTGCTCTGTGTGTGCTTCTGGCAGTCAAATGGGGTGAAATCACTGCTGTGTGTGTTACTGGCAGAAAAAGAGGTGACATTCTTGATTTGTGTGTTACTGGAAGACAAGGGGATACAATCACTGCTCAATTGTGAAACAGTAGAAATGCATAATCAACAAATGCATAATAAAAAGACAATTCAAACTGATTTAGTTTGACATTCAGTGCTAGAGAATTTTGCAATGCTGTACAAATAAACAATAATAATAAAACGAGTAGTTTATTTTGTTTTAAAAAAAATGTTAAAGTTAGATCTATTTTCCTTCCCCTTGCATCATGTGACAGCCATCAGCCAATCACAAAATGCATATATTAGTTTATTGTGTGAATCTTGCACATGCTCAGTAGGAGCTGGTGTCTCAGAAAGTGTACATATAAAAAAATTATGCACATTTTTATAATGGAAGTAAATTGGAAAGTTGTTTAAAATGTCATAATCTATTTAAACCATAATTTAATTTTAAGTAAAGTGTTCATTCAAAGGTGTTAAAGAAGTGCAACTTACTATGATTACATTAAACACAACTTAAAAAGAAGGGAATTTCTATGAAAATAAAATGCTTTAACAAAATATAGTATTTTATTTTTATACTAGAAATATTTTTAAAATGTTTAACATCTTGAATACTAGATAAATATACACACACACTGTAAAGGGATGTAGTACTCAAGATGTATATTTGTTTTTGTTTTTAATAATTTAATAATAAATTATTATTAAATCATTAAAAAAACAAATATACATCTCCTACAGTATTCTTATAAAATCCCAGAGCAAATAATAATTATTTAGTTTAAAGTCAAAGTTGGTAATAGGTTGAGAGTGTCATATTTAGTAACTTCAGTTTCTTGATTTTCCAGTGTTACCTACTAAGAAATATTGACAGAAAACTTGATACTGAAATCCTTTTTTTCTCCCTGTCACACGATTTGGTGCTGATATTGATTACGTGTTAAAAGCAGAGCTATGATTCAGAAGTCTTAAGTCACAAGGAGTTGCCTAGATACCACCATTGTGCTACAGAACCAGAAGTGCGTGCTGGGCTAAAAAGGAGAAATAGTATATACTGTTTGTAGGCATTGGTATTGCTCTAAGCCACTGGGCCCAAGAATGAGTCAGGGACACATTAAACATCAATAAAAAAAAAAACGTTACTTTGCTACATTATCTTACAAAACAGTAATTATTAACACTGCCAGAAATTCTTCACAAACAAAGTAATTATTAAGCCTTAATCTACCAGAAATGCACACATCAGTGCTAATAAGATCCTTGCATGCCAGGAACACACAGTTATTAAAAGCACATAAAACACCACATTTTTCTTTCATGATTCAGTCAGAGAATACAACTTTCCATTTTTCTTCAATTATCAAAATTGCTTCATTCTCTTGGAATCCTTTGAAGGCACAGCAACTCACTACTGGGAGCTAGTTGAATGCACCTGGTGAGCCACTGACAAGAGGCATATATATGCAGCTATTAACCAGCAGCTAGCTAGTGTGTTGCTGTTCTTAAGCCTACCTAGGTATGCCATGCCTAAATCAGTTTGCAGATCAGACTCCTGGCACCACAGATGCTTCGAGGCCTAGCTTGTTCTTTCTCAAGAGCTATGTGCAGGAGAGTAATGCATGCCAGTTGGAGCCTACATTGTACTATAACATTTTCTCCCCTTGAATGTGTTCCCAATTATCCATTTTACCATCTAAAGTATATTAAAGGGACATGAAACCCAACATTTTTCTTTTATGATTCAGATAGAACATACAATTTTAAACAAAATTCAAATTTGCTTCTATTTTCAATTTTGCTTCATTCTCTTTGTATCCTATTGAAGGAGCAGCAATGTCTTACTGGGAGCGAGCTAAACACATCAATTAATCACTGACAAGAATCATATATGTGCAGCCACCAATCAGCAGCTAGCTCAGTTTCTGAGCCTACCTAGGTATGCATTTCAACAAAGGATACAAAAAAGAAGCAAATTAGATAATAGAAGTAAATTGGTATGCTGTTTAAAATTGTATACTCTATCTGAATCATGAAAGCTAGAATCTGGGTTTCATGTTCCTTTAAATCATTTACAAACAGCTACTTTATTTTGCCATATTAAATAGTTGTGATTTCCTTTTGAAACCACCACCTATACTGCAAAATTTAAATACTGCAGTATTGATTACAGAAAAGCTATGTAAACAAGAGCAGGGAGACAAAATTAAACCCTAAAGGCCAGATTATGAGGGGATCACTAACATTTGCAAATTCAAGCGATAAGGGGTTTATCACTGGTGTTTGCACTTGTTGGGTTTACCGCTGGTATTATGAGTTGAAAGTAAATGGGATCGCTTGAGCGCAATGGCGGTTTACGCTAGAATGATTACCACGTCCTCAGAGCTCTGGTTAACTGTTTTGCAAAACTAAAAAAGTTGAATCAAACACATCAAAAATAAATTATAAAGTACACTTACGATAATAATAACACCATCTAAGAAAAATTATATAAAAAAAATATTGCACACAAAAGTTATAAGGGCTCAGGTGTAAGAAAAAAAATCTGTAAAGGGCTTTAACATAGAGATACATTCATATACATGTCTAAAGATGTACAGTGGGGCAAAAAAGTATTTAGTCAGCCACCAATTGTGCAAGTTCTCCCACTTAAGAAGATGAGAGAGGCCTGTAATTTTCATCATAGGTATACCTCAACTATGAGAGACAAAATGTGGAAACAAATCCAGACAATCACATTGGGGGGTAGTTATCAACGTGTCAACTTTCCTGCCTTCGCCGGCCCAATACGCCCGCCTAAGCTCGCCTACCTTCTCCGCCGCGGACCTGAAAAAATTTGCCTAAGTTATCAATAAATCTGTCAAAAAGCAGCGCACCAAGTACGGGGCGATGAGCAGCGGATAGTGAGAGTTATCACTCATCCGATCTCGCTGCTCTTCGGCTTTTTTACAGCTTTATTGCTAGCCTGTCACTAAGCACCCACACTAACTACACTGTTCTACCCCCTATACCGGTGCCCCTGGAGCCTCCCGCAACTCAATAAAGTTACTAACCCCTAAACCGCCGCTCCTAGACCCCGCCGCAACTCTTATAAATGTATTAACCCCTAAACCGCCGCTCCTGGACACCGCCGCAACCTACATTATACCTAGTAACCCCTATCCTGCCCCCCCTATACCGCCGCCCTCTATAATAAAGTTATTAACCCCTATCCTGCTGATCCCGCACCTCGCTGCAGCTAAATAAATAGTTTAACCCCTAAACCGCCGCTCCCGGACACCGCCGCAAACTATATTAAACTTATTAACCCCTAATCTGCCCCCACTACACCGTTGCCACCTATAATAAATTTATTAACCCCTATCCTGCCCCCCCTACACCGCCGCCACTGTAATAAATTTATTAACCCCTAAACCTAAGTCTAACACTAACCCTAACACCCCCCTAACTTAAATATTAATTAAATAAATCTAAATAATATTTCTATTATTAACTAAGTTAATCCTATTTAAAACTAAATACTTACCTTTAAAATAAACCCTAATATAGCTACAATATAAATAATAATTATATTGTAGCTATCTTAGGATTTATTTTTATTTTACAGGTAACTTTCATATTATTTCAACTAGGTACAATAGCTATTAAATAGTTATTAACTATTTAATAGCTACCTAGCTAAAATAAAGATAAATTTACCTGTAAAATAAAAACTAACCTAAGTTACAATTACACCTAACACTACACTATACTTTAATAAATTAATCCTATTTAAATCTAAATACTTACCTGTAAAATAAACCCTAAGATAGCTACAATGTAATTAATAATTACATTGTAGCTATTTTAGGATTTATATTTATTTTACAGGTAACTTTGTATTTATTTTAGCTAGTTAGAATAGTTATTAAATAGTTATTAACTATTTAATAACTACCTAGCTAAAAGAAATACAAAATTACCTGTAAAATAAATCCTAACCTAAGTTACAATTAAACCTAACACTACACTATCATTACATTAATTAAATAAATTATATTAAATAAAGTATGTGGTGGTGCACAATTTATTTCTCAAATTCCAACACTCTCTAAACCGTGCTGGCTGTCCCAAATAATTTACAATACCATAAATGAAAGAAGGATTGAGTGATTTGGATGGTCAATCAAAAAGGGACACAGGCAGCACTTAGTTAGTCAGAGTTTTTATTACTATATAGCTCTAAACAACCAAAAATCAAAACGTCTACCCTCCACCCAATTCCTTTAAAGCGGAATATACACACAGTAAAATACACAGGTATTGGAACAGGCTGGCCAGCTCACTATGGCCTAGATTTGGAGTTTGGCGTTAGCCGTGAAAACCAGCGTTAGAGGCTCCTAACGCTGGTTTTAGGCTACCTCCGGTATTTGGAGTCACTCAAAATAGGGTCTAACGCTCACTTTTCAGCCGCGACTTTTCCATACCGCAGATCCCCTTACGTAAATTGCGTATCCTATCTTTTCAATGGGATCTTTCTAACTCCGGTATTTAGAGTCGTGTCTGAAGTGAGCGTTAGACATCTAACGACAAAACTCCAGCCGCAGGAAAAAAGTCAGTAGTTAAGAGCTTTCTGGGCTAACGCCGGTTTATAAAGCTCTTAACTACTGTGCTCTAAAGTACACTAACACCCATAAACTACCTATGTACCCCTAAACCGAGGTCCCCCCACATCGCCGCCACTCGATTCAATTTTTTTAACCCCTAATCTGCCGACCGCCACCTACGTTATCCTTATGTACCCCTAATCTGCTGCCCCTAACACCGCCGACCCCTATATTATATTTAGTAACCCCTAACCTGCCCCCCACAACGTCGCCGCCAGCTACCTACACTTATTAACCCCTAATCTGCCGACCGCCACCTACGTTATCCTTATGTACCCCTAATCTGCTGCCCCTAACACCGCCGACCCCTATATTATATTTATTAACCCCTAATCTGCCCCCCACAACGTCGCCTCCACCTGCCTACACTTATTAACCCCTAATCTGCCGAGTGGACCTGAGCGCTACTATAATAAAGTTATTAACCCCTAATCCGCCTCACTAACCCTATACTAAATAGTATTAACCCCTAATCTGCCCTCCCTAACATCGCCGACACCTAACTTCAATTATTAACCCCTAATCTGCCGACCGGAGCTCACCGCTATTCTAATAAATATATTAACCCCTAAAGCTAAGTCTAACCCTAACACTAACACCCCCCTAAGTTAAATATAATTTACATCTAACGAAATTAATTAACTCTTATTAAATAAATTATTCCTATTTAAAGCTAAATACTTACCTGTAAAATAAATCCTAATATAGCTACAATATAAATTATAATTACATTGTAGCTATTTTAGGATTAATATTTATTTTACAGGCAACTTTGTAATTATTTTAACCAGGTACAATAGCTATTAAATAGTTAAGAACTATTTAATAGTTACCTAGTTAAAATAATTACAAAATTACCTGTCAAATAAATCCTAACCTAAGTTACAATTAAACCTAACACTATACTATCATTAAATTAATTAAATAAAATACCTACAATTACCTACAATTAAACCTAACACTACACTATCAATACATTAATTAAATACAATACCTACAAATAACTACAATTAAATAAACTAACTAAAGTACAAAAAATAAAAAAGAACTAAGTTACAAAAAATAAAAAAATATCTACAAACATAAGAAAAATATTACAACAATTTTAAACTAATTACACCTACTCTAAGCCCCCTAATAAAACAACAAAGCCCCCCAAAATAAAAAATGCCCTACCCTATTCTAAATTACTAAAGTTAAAAGCTCTTTGAACAGGGCCCTTTGCGGGGCATGCCCCAAGAAGTTCAGCTCTTTTGCCTGTAAAAAAAACATACAATACCCCCCCCCAACATTACAACCCACCACCCACATACCCCTAATCTAACCCAAACCCCCCTTAAATAAACCTAACACTAAGCCCCTGAAGATCTTCCTACCTTGTCTTCACCATACCAGGTTCACCGATCGGTCCTGAAGAGCTCCTCCGATGTCCTGATCCAAGCCCAAGCGGGGGGCTGAAGATGTCCATGATCCGGTAGAAGTCTTCATCCAAGCGTGGCAGAAGAGGTCTTCCATCCGATTGAAGTCTTCATCCAGGCGGTATCTTCTATCGACATCCATCTGGAACGGAGCGGCAGCATCCTGAAGACCTCCGACGCGGAACATCCATCCTGGCCGACGACTGAATGACGAATAACGGTTCCTTTAAATGACGTCATCCAAGATGGAGTCCCTCGAATTCCGATTGGCTGATAGGATTCTATCAGCCAATCGGAATTAAGGTAGGAATATTCTGATTGGCTGATGGAATCAGCCAATCAGATTTAGCTCGCATTCTATTGGCTGATCGGAACAGCCAATAGAATGCGAGCTCAATCTGATTGGCTGATTGGATCAGCCAATCGGATTGAACTTGATTCTGATTGGCTGATTCCATCAGCCAATCAGAATATTCCTACCTTAATTCCGATTGGCTCATAGAATCCTATCAGCCAATCGGAATTCGAGGGACGCCATCTTGGATGACGTCATTTAAAGGAACCGTCATTCGTCGTTCAGTCGTCGGCCAGGATGGATGTTCCGCGTTGGAGGTCTTCAGGATGCTGCCGCTCCGTTCCAGATGGATGTCGATAGAAGATGCCGCCTGGATGAAGACTTCAATCGGATGGAAGACCTCTTCTGCCCCGCTTGGATGAAGACTTCTACTGGATCATGGACATCTTCAGCCCCCCGCTTGGGCTTGGATCAGGACATCGGAGGAGCTCTTCAGGACCGATCGGTGAACCTGGTATGGTGAAGACAAGGTAGGAAGATCTTCAGGGGCTTAGTGTTAGGTTTATTTAAGGGGGGTTTGGGTTAGATTAGGGGTATGTGGGTGGTGGGTTGTAATGTTGGGGGGGGGTATTGTATGTTTTTTTTACAGGCAAAAGAGCTGAACTTCTTGGGGCATGCCCCGCAAAGGGCCCTGTTCAGGGCTGGTAAGGTAAAAGAGCTTTTAACTTTAGTAATTTAGAATAGGGTAGGGCATTTTTTATTTTGGGGGGCTTTGTTGTTTTATTAGGGGGCTTAGAGTAGGTGTAATTAGTTTAAAATTGTTGTAATATTTTTCTTATGTTTGTAGATATTTTTTTATTTTTTGTAACTTAGTTCTTTTTTATTTTTTGTACTTTAGTTAGTTTATTTAATTGTAATTATTTGTAGGTATTGTATTTAATTAATGTATTGATAGTGTAGTGTTAGTTTTAATTGTAAGTAATTGTAGGTATTTTATTTAATTAATTTAATGATAGTATAGTGTTAGGTTTAATTGTAACTTAGGTTAGGATTTATTTGACAGGTAATTTTGTAATTATTTTAACTAGGTAACTATTAAATAGTTCTTAACTATTTTATAGCTATTGTACCTGGTTAAAATAATTACAAAGTTGCCTGTAAAATAAATATTAATCCTAAAATAGCTACAATGTAATTATAATTTATATTGTAGCTATATTAGGATTTATTTTACAGGTAAGTATTTAGCTTTAAATAGGAATAATTTATTTAATAAGAGTTAATTAATTTTGTTAGATGTAAATTATATTTAACTTAGGGGGGTGTTAGTGTTAGGGTTAGACTTAGCTTTAGGGGTTAATACATTTATTAGAATAGCGGTGAGCTCCGGTCAGCAGATTAGGGGTTAATAATTGAAGTTAGGTGTCGGCGATGTTAGAGAGGGCAGATTAGGGGTTAATACTATTTATTATAGGGTTAGTGAGGCGGATTAGGGGTTAATAACTTTATTATAGTAGCACTCAGGTCCGCTCGGCAGATTAGGGGTTAATAAGTGCAGGCAGGTGGGGGTACATAAGGATAACGTAGGTGGCGGCGCTTTGCGGTCGGCAGATTAGGGGTTAATAAGTGTAGGTAGCTGGCGGCGACGTTGTTGGGGGCAGGTTAGGGGTTACTAAATATAATATAGGGGTCGGCGATGTTAGGGCAGCAGATTAGGGGTACATAGGGATAATGTAAGTAGCGGCGGTTTACGGAGCGGCAGATTAGGGGTTAATAATAATATGCAGGGGTCAGCGATAGGGGGGGTGGCAGATTAGGGGTTAATAAGTGTAAGGTTAGGGGTGTTTAGACTCGGGGTACATGTTAGGGTGTTAGGTGCAGACGTAGGAAGTGTTTCCCCATAGCAAACAATGGGGCTGCGTTAGGAGTTGAACGCAGCTTTTTTTTTCAGCTCAAACAGCCCCATTGTTTTCTATGGGAGAATCGTGCACAAGCACGTTTTTGAGGCTGGCCGCTTGCGTAAGCAACTCTGGTATCGAGAGTTGAAGCTGCGTTAAAAATGCTCTACGCTCCTTTTTTGGAGCCTAACGCAGCCTTTATGTGGACTCTCAATACCAGAGTTATTTTTATGCTGCGGCCAGAAAAAAGCCGGCGTTAGCTACGCAGGTCGTTACCGGCAAAACTCCAAATCTAGGCCTATATTATTAATAATCCTGTATCAATCTCACATTTACCATATACAATGTATCAACTTGAATCTGCAATAAAACTGAGGGAAGAAAGGTTATACGTTTGTATCATCATAGTCCGTATGTTGTTACGGGGCCCCAAAGTTGCAGCTGTTACAAACAAAGTAGATATTCAATTTCCAGGCTCTTAAGTGTATAGACACGCTCTGGTTCTGAACTCAATTCCTTTACACCAGTACGATGTGACAGCTTAGTTGCAAAGTTCATACTTGTTACTTCATACTGTGATAAAAACTTGTGAGTGATTTACATTCGGTCTCTCAGAAGAAAAATGCACAATGTACCCTGGCGGGACAGACCCGGCTGTCAGCCGCAAGACTTTCAAGCCAAGACAAAAGACAATTTCCACAGTACCTGTTTTGCAGTTTAGGCGATTTAAGAGTCTTTATTACTGCAGTTGGCTACTTCACTTGCTTACCGCCATGTACCCTTCAGCGTTTCTCTTAGAATCCGAATGCCGCTGGCTCTGTTCTCAGCTGTTCACCTGTCATGCTTACTCAATCATGACGCGTTTCTCCCCTCCCACATAGGGCTGAGTATCGGGGCCTCATCAGATCAGCCAATAGAATGCAAGCTCAATCTGATTGGCTGATTGGATCAGCCAATCGGATTGAACTTGAATCTGATTGGTTGATTCAATCAGCCAATCAGATTTTTCCTACCTTAATTCCAATTGGCTGATAGAATCCTATCAGCCAATCGGAATTGAAGGGACGCCATCTTGGATGACATCCCTTAAAGGAGCCTTCATTCGTCGGTAGTCCGTCGGGAAAGAAGGATGTTCCGCGTCGGCGGGATGAAGATGGATCCTGAAGAAAGAAGATTGAAGACCCTGCTTGGAAGATGACATCGCCCGGATGGAAGACTTCTTCAGCGCCGCCTGGAGGATCACTTCATCGGATGGAAGACTTCTTCAGCGCCCCTTGGAGGATCACTTCTGCCGCTCCGGATCTCCTCTTCGGTTCCATCGGTGGCTCGGCTGGGTGAAGACGACTCAAGTTAGGATGATCTTCAGGGGGGTAGTGTTAGTTTTTTTTAAGGGGGGTTTGGGTTAGATTAGGGGTATGTGGGTGGTGGTTTTAATGTTGGGGGGGTTGTATTTTTCTTTTACAGGCAAAAGAGCAGTTTTCTTTGGGGCATGCCCCACAAAAGGCCCTTTTAAGGGCTGGTAAGGTAAAAGAGCGTTGAACTTTTTTAATGTAGAATAGGGTAGGGAATTTTTTTATTTTGGGGGCTTTGTTATTTTATTAGGGGGCTTAGATTAGGTGTAATTAGCTTAAAATTGTTGTAATATTTTTTAAATGTTTGTAACTTATTTTTTTTTTATTTTTTGTAACTTAGCTTTTTTTATTTTTTGTACTTTAGTTAGTTTATGTAATTGTATTTAATTGTAGTTATTTGTAGTTAATTTATTTAATTAATGTAATGATAGTGTAGTGTTAGGTTTAATTGTAACTTAGGTTAGGATTTATTTTACAGGTAATTTTGTATTTCTTTTAGCTAGGTAGTTATTAAATAGTTAATAACTATATAATAACTATTCTAACTAGCTAAAATAAATACAAAGTTACCTGTAAAATAAATATAAATCCTAAAATAGCTACAATGTAATTATTAATTACATTGTAGCTATCTTAGGGTTTATTTTACAGGTAAGTATTTAGTTTTAAATAGAAATAATTTATTAAAGTATAGTGTAATGTTAGGTGTAATTGTAACTTAGGTTAGGATTTATTTTACAGGTAAATTTCAGTTTATTTTAGCTAGGTAAGCTATTAAATAGTTAATAACTATTTAATAGCTATTGTACCTAGTTAAAATAAATTGAAATTTGCCTGTAAAATAAAAATAAATCCTAAGATAGCTACAATAAAATTATTATTTATATTGTAGCTATATTAGGGTTTATTTTAAAGGTAAGTATTTAGTTTTAAATTGGATTAATTTAGTTAATAATAGAAATATTATTTAGATTTATTTAATTAATATTTAAGTAAGGGGGGTGTTAGGGTTAGGGTTAGACTTAGGGTTTAATAATTTTATTACAGTGGCGGCGGTGTAGGGGGGGCAGGATAGGGGTTAATAAATTTATTATAGGTGGCAACGGTGTAGTGGGGGCAGATTAGGGGTTAATAAGTTTAATATAGGTTGCGGCGGTGTCCGAGAGCGGCGGTTTAGGGGTTAAACTATTTATTTAGTTGCGACGAGGTCCGGGATCAGCAGGATAGGGTTTAATAACTTTATTATAGAGGCCGGCGGTATAGGGGGGGCAGGATAGGGGTTACTAGGTATAATATAGGTTTCGGTGGTGTCCGGGAGCGGCGTTTTAGGGGTTAATACATTTATTATAGTTGTGGCGGGGTCAGGGAGTGGCGGTTTAGGGGTTAATCAGTTTATTATAGTTGCGGTGGGCTCCGGGAGCGGCGGTTTAGGGGGTAATACATTTATTTAGTTGCGGCGGTGTAGGGGGGGACAATTAGGGGTGTTTAGACTCGGGGTACATGTTAGGGTGTTAGGTGTAGACAGCTCCCATAGGAATCAATGGGATGTCGGGCAGCAGCGAACATGAACTTTCGCTATGGTCAGACTCCCATTGATTCCTATGGGATCTGCCACCTCCAGGGCGGCGGATTGAAAACCAGGTACGCTGGGCCGGAAAAGTGCCGAGCGTACCTGCTAGTTTTTTGATAACTAGCAAAAGTAGTCAGATTGTGCTGCACTTGTGTGCGGAACATCTGGAGTGACGTAAGAATCGATCTGTGTCGGACTGAGTCTGGCGGATCGAAGCTTACGTCACAAAATTCTACTTTTGCCGGTCTCTAGCCTTTGATAACTAAGGAGAATCAGCCTCGCCTTAAATACGCTGCGGAATTCCAGCGTATTTGAGGTTGACGGCTTGATAACTACCCCCCCATTGTCTGATTTGGAAAGAATTTATTTGCATATTATGGTGGAAAATAAGTATTTGGTCACCTACAAATAAGCAAGATTTCTGGCTCTCACAGACCTGTATCTTCTTTTTTTTTTTTAAATAATATTTTTTCTTTATTGAGATTTACAAAATAACAACATAACAAAGCGAAGAAAAATGTATATTTTACAAAATAAAAAAGAAATAGTTCAGTCGTTTTATCAAACCACCAATTTTTAACCTAATTTTTGTTAAGATACATCAATCCATACTTATAAACAATAATCAAACAAACAAACTCATTTCCTTCCTTTCTTCTTCACTCCTCAACTTATCTAAGTTTCATGAAGGGATTACATAATATTAATTTAAACATAAATCACTTTGAATATAAACAATATCTATCACTATTTAACATATGCAATGATTTGACCTTGATTATGCGAGTTAATTAAGTTATTAAGTTATTATTATTAATAAACTATATAGAGTAAGTCACTCTTTAACCAATTTAGAGGGGGAAAAAGGAGCGGGGGAAGAGAGAGAGAAAACAAAAAAGCCATACACCAATACCTAAAGAACCATACACATAATAGTTGTATATGCAAATTACCAGATCCCCAGTAACACTATTTCACTATTTCTAAAGGGATATATAAGCGATTCTATTTCATTTATGGTGAAGCTTTTGACAAATGGTGACCATATTTCAAGAAAAGTATAGATATCTCTATCTTTATTCAAGTCTACATTATGTTGTTCTAATATGTATTGTTTTTTCAGATAATTTTTGATTTCCGCAATGTTGGGAACATTTTACTGTTTCCATTTCTTAAATATCAGGTGTCTGGCTGCTAGGATGATCATGTTAACTAATTTTTTAAGTGAGGTCTTTTGTGTCTCTTCCCAATGTATCTTCTTCTTTAAGAGGCTCCTCTATCCTCCACTCATTACCTGTATTAATGGCACCTGTTTGAACTTGTTATCAGTATAAAAGACACCTGTCCACAACCTCAAACAGTCACACTCCAAACTCCACTATGGTGAAGACCAAAGAGCTGTTGAAGGACACCAGAAACAAAATTGTAGACCTGCAGCAGGCTGGGAAGACTGCATCTGCAATAAGCAAGCAGCTTGGTGTGAAGAAATCAACTGTGGGAGCAATAATTAGAAAATGGAAGACATACAAGACCACTGATAATCTCCCTCGATCTGGGGCTCCACGCAAGATCTCACCCCGTGGGGTCAAAATGATCACAAGAATGGTGAGCAAACATCCCAAAACCACACGGGGGGACCTAGTGAATGACCTGCAGAGAGCTGAGACCAACGTAACAAAGGCTACCATCAGTAACACACTACGCCGCAGGGGCTAAGATCCTGCAGTGCCAGACGTGTCCCCCTGCTTAAGCCAGTACATGTCCGGGCCCATCTGAAGTATGCTAGAGAGCATTTGGATGATCCAGAAGCGGATTGGGAGAATGTCATATGGTCAGATGAAATCAAAGTAGAACTGTTTGGTAGAAACACAACTCGTCGTGTTTGGAGGAGAGAGAATGCTGAGTTGCAACCAAAGATCACCATACCTACTGTGAAGCATGGGGGTGGCAACATCATGCTTTGGGGCTGTTTCTCTGCAAAGGGAACAGGACGACTGATCCATGTACATGAAAGAATGAATGGGGCCATGGATCGTGAGATTTTGAGTGCAAACCTCCTTCCATCAGCAAGGGCATTGAAGATGAAACTTGGCTGGGTCAGCATGACAATGATCCCAAACACACCGCCTGGGCAACGAAGGAGTGGCTGCGTAAGAAGCATTTCAAAGTCCTGGAGTGGCCTAGCCAGTCTCCAGATCTCAACCCCATAGAAAACCTTTGGAGGGAGTTGAAAGTCTGTGTTGCCCAGCGACAACCCCAAAACATCACTGCGCTAGAGGAGATCTGCATGCAGGAATGGGCCAACATACCAGCAACAGTGTGTGACAACCTTGTGAAGACTTACAGAAAACGTTTGACCTCTGTCATTGCCAACAAAGGATATATAACAAAGTATTGAGATGAACTTTTGATATTGACCAAATACTTATTTTCCACCATAATATGCAAATAAATTCTTTCCAAATCAGACAATGTGATTGTCTGGATTTGTTTCCACATTTTGTCTCTGATAGTTGAGGTATACCTATGATGAAAATTACAGGCCTATCTCATCTTCTTAAGTGGGAGAACTTGCACAATTGGTGGCTGACTAAATACTTTTTTCCCCACTGTAGCAGAATATGTCCTTTGTATTTATAAATAGATATTCCTATATATATATCTCTATATATCTTTAACTATATATTATCATGTATATATAGATATAGATATATTGTACCAAAAAAACTTCAGATATATAGAAATATTTATTTATGAATAATTATACATTCTTCTATGGGAAGAACATTGGAATGTGAAATATCCATATTTAATGTCGGGTTAGCACACATGAGAATATGCAATTGGGTTTGAGCGCGAGTAAGGTGGGATTTTTCCACTTTTTTTGTTCCATTGATTTCTTTGTGGGAATATGTGAATATTGTAAGTGCATCTTTTTGCACTCGTTGGGTGCGTGAGCGAAAACAGTTTACTTTAAACTCATAATACAGGCGCAACTCAACGAGCACAAATAGCCAAACTTCTAGCGCAGTTAATGCTCGAGTGGGAGCATTAATTAGTGCTCCACTTCTAATCTGGCTCTAAATGGGGTGGGTGAGAGATATAGGTACTAAAATGTTCTTTCTCTAAGTAAAGGGCTTTGTGTAAAAAAAACATTCTTAAGATAAAAAGGCATTTGTTTATTTAGAGATAGATAAGAAAAAATGTTTGCTCTCCCTGTAGGGCCGGATTTACAGCCCAGGTGCCTGTAGGCACCAAAGCTGAAGCACCCCCCCCCCACACACACACACACACGCACCGATGTGCCGGCTACCTTAACTAAAATGGCCGCTGTCATATTGCACCCAGTACCACCTCTGAATATTACACGCAGTTCTGCATATTACATACACACCTCTGCATATTACACCCAGTTCCATCAATGTATATTACACATATCTGCATATAACACACAGTACCACCCCTGCATATAACACAAAACCTCTGTATATTACACCCAGTGCCATTTCTGTATATTACACACACCTCTGCATATCTACATGTTACACCCAGTGCCATCTCTGTATATTACACAAATCTCTGCATATAACACACAGTACCATCCCTGCATATAACACAAAACCTCTGTATATTACACCCAGTGCCATTTCTGTATATTACACACACCTCTGCATATCTACATGTTACACCCAGTGCCATCTCTGTATATTACACAAATCTCTGCATATAACACACAGTACCATCCCTGCATATAACACAAAACCTCTGTATATTACACCCAGTGCCATTTCTGTATATTACACACACCTCTGCATATCTACATGTTACACCCAGTGCCATCTCTGTATATTACACCAATCTCTGCATATAACACACAGTACCATCCCTGCATGTAACACAAAACCTCTGTATATTACACCCAGTGCCATTTCTGTATATTACACACACCTTTGCATATCTACATGTTACACCCGGTGCCATCTCTGTATTTTACACACATATCTGAATATAACACACAGTGCCATCTCCGCTTATAACACACACCTCTGTATATTACACCCAGTGTCATTTTTATATATTACACACATCTCTGGATATAACACACACACATCTGTATATTACACCCAGTGCCATCCCTGCATATAACACACATACTGTAAAATACACACATCACCGCACATAGGCTCCACAGGCCCCTCTCCCCCTGTACCATCTCCTCACATCAACCAGCCCCAGTTTGCCCAGGCCGGTGCCATCTTGTCCCCTCTCACCTGTGTGTCCTTGCAATGAAACCCATTACCGCAGACAATGCTTGTCTATCTGGGGTTTGGAGGGCAGCGGAAGAGTAGAGCTCGGGGCCAGATACAGGTAGGGGCCTTTAGTGCCAGGAGCTGTCAGTATGGGTGGTGGTGGGAGCAGACCTCCAATTACATAGCGGTATCATGACTTATGCATCTGTCACCCCTGACTGGCACATGCCCTATGCCCCTTGTCACCCATCTACAGACACCTTCCTGACCTTAAAGGGACAGTCTACACCAAAATTTTTCTTATTTAAAAAGATAGATAATCCCTTTATTACCCATTCCCCGTTTTTGCATAACCAACACAGTTATATTAATACACTTTTTACCTCTGTGATTACCTTGTATCTAAGCCTTTGCAGACAGCCTCCTTATCTAAGTGCCTTTGACTGACATGCAGTGTAGTCAATCAGTGAAGACTCCTAAATAACTTCACGGGAGTGAGCACAATGTTATCTATATGACACATGTGAACTAGCACAGTCTAACTGTGAAAAACTTTCAAAATGCTCTGAGCTAGGAGGCGGTTTTCAACGGTTTAGAAATCAGTTTGAGCCTAGCTAGGTTTAGCTTTTTAAAAATACCACCAAGGGAACAAAGCAAATTTCATGATAAAAGTAAATTGGAAAGTTGTTTAAAATTGCATGCCCTATCTGAATCATGAAAGTTTAGTTTTGACTAGACTGTCCCTTTAACAAAGATGGCCACTACGCATGTACAATGCAGTTATTTCACTGCCAGAAGCCATCTTAGTTAAGGTTACCGGTATTTATAATAGGCAGGGACAGACGCCTCTCTATGGAGGGCGCCTGTAGGCACATGCCTACTCTGCCTTACTATAAATCCAGCCCTGTCTCCCTGCAAACTTAGCCTATTTCAATGGGTTGTGCTTTGACAAAAACTAAAGGAGCTATTTCCCATACATTTTAAACTGTGAAGCTGGTATAACAAGTCATTGGCAACACATTCATAAGAAACCTATTTCACAATACACTGTACCTTTAAGTATAATTAGGGAGTCTGAGCCTCACTCAGAGCTAAAGATAACTGGTCTCTTGACTGCAGATAATGAGGACAGGTTCAGGCAGTGGTGCTTCCTATACATGTTGAGAGACATCCATCATTAGTGCTGGTTCCAGAAAATCTCAAACAGTGCTGACTTTCTATCTAAATAGTGCTGACTTTCTATCTAAACAGTGCTGACTTTCTATTTAAACAGTGCTGGCTTTCTATCTAAACAGTGCTGACTTTCTATATAACATAAGTTATCCTCATGATTGCACAATGTCAGAACAGCCTGAGACAGTGATAGCTTTCCAATGTTGTGACATGACCAAAGCTCAGGCTCAGACAGCGCTGGATTTCAACTAAATCTAAAGTAACCTATCCTGACTGCTGCTTATTAGGACAGACTCAGGCTTTCAGAGTTTATAATATAGCTTACATGATGATTTCAGAGTACCAGGCTTGGGAGAAACAAAACAGGTTTTCTATATAATACAAAGTGATTTTATGAGTAATAATAGTCTGGGCAGGCTCAAACTGTGCTATTTTTCTATACAATACTGGCTAGAATCTGCTGATTATCAGGACAGGCTCCGACTGTGCTGGGTGTCTAATTAATGTATAATGTACTCATGTGTGCTGATATCAGCACAATTACAGACAGTGCTGGGTTTCTATATATCATATTATGGGATTGTCACTGTTTGCCTCTCTGGCAGCTTGCCATTTCCTATGAGTGGAACCAGGGATTTAAAGACTCTGTCCACAACCTGCACAACTCCACCAATAACATACTTAGTCTAATGACTACACCCTAATCTGTCACAGTTCCTTCTACAAATTTGTCCAAAAGTCTCTTTTACTCAGCTTGAGCCCCCTATCCTGTATGGTGTACGGAAAATGTTGGGAGATATGATGTAATGTACCACAAAATGCTGTTACAAGGTAAGGGCAAATCAATAATAAGGGCTAGATTACAAGTGGTGCTAGCGTGAGTCACGATAAGCAATATTGCGACCGCGGTAACTTGTGCACGTATTACAAGTTGAAAGTGTGTACGCTCAAGTGCAAACTAAATTAGTATGTGTCAGGTTAGCGCAAGTGAAGGGATAAAGTGTAAGGGTTAAACAAAATGTACACCAAACATACAGAAACACATTAAAATAAAGTGTTTATACATACACTATCTAATAAAAAAATATCCATATAAATATATAATATAAAACAGGAAACTGAGGCTAAAATTTGCACAGGCTCACCAAAGAAGGTTGGAGAAAGATTGCCTGGTCTGACTCTGATGAGTCTCGATTTCAGCTGCAACATTCAGATGGTAGGGTCAGAATTTGGCGTAAACAACAGAAAGCATGGATCCATCCTGCCTTGTATCAACGGTTCAGGCTGGTGGTGGTGGTGTAATGGTGTGGGGGATATTTTCTTGGCACACTTTGGGCCCCTTAATACCGATCGTTTAAACACCACGACCTAGCTGAGCATTGTTGCTGACCATATTCATCCCTTTATGACTACAGTGTACCCATCTTCTGATGGCTACTTCCAGCAGTAAAATGCACCATGTCCCAAAGCTCAAATCATCTCAGACTGGTTTCTTAAATATGACAATGAGTTCACTGTACTCCAATGGCCTCCACAGTCACCAGATCTCAATCCAATAAAGACCTTTGGGATGTGGTGGAATGGGAGATTCGCACCATGGATGTGCAGCCGACAAATCTGCAGCAACTGCATGATGCTATCATGTCAATATTGACCAAAATGTCTGAGGAATGTTTCCAACACCTTGTTGAATCTATGCCACGAAGAATTAATGCAGTTCTAAAGGCAAAAGGGGGTCCAACCCGGTACTAGCAAGGTGTACCTAATAATGGGGCCGGCGAGTATATACACACAAACTTTGGAGCCCTTTCCAAGTTTAATATTTTATAATGTTTTTTACTGTATAAAAAATGTAAATGTTTTACATTCCAATGTTCTTCACATAGTAGAAAATGTTCTTTGTATTTTTAAATGTATACTTATATAATTATATATATTTATATATATATATATATATATATATATATATATATATATATATATATATATATATATAGAGAGAGAGAGAGAGAGAGAGAGAGAGAGAGAGAGAGAGAGAGAGAGATACCTGCATATATTCATATAGATATATAGGTATAGATATATATATATATTTATATTACAAAAAACATAATCATATGTATATATAAATAAATAAAAAAGATTTTCTTATATGTGAAGGTGATTGAAATGTAAAATATTCATAACTACCTTAGGGTTTAGCGCAGTAGGTTTAATGCGGTGTCGGTTTAGTGTACAAATGATAAGTGTTAGTTTTTTTAGGTTTTTTGAAAGCGCGCTCCATTAAAGTCTATGGGAAGGAGAAGTTATTGCGGTCGTGGTATCTAAAGTCCAGCTGTTAGCGCACATCTCGTTTTGCTAGTGCACAAACATTTTAGTTTTAACTTGTAGTACGCGCACTAACACACCTGTGCAAAAGGTTTACTTTTGGTGCTGTTTGTGCACAAGCAGAAAAATTATTTAGAGAGCCACTTGTAATCTAGCCTTAAATGTTTTCAACCTAATAATTTAAGTGTATATAAAAATATAAACACAATATATAAAACAATAGTGCACTCTGTTAATATATTGAAACTTCCAATTCAAGTCAGGTACTTACATACATTTGGTTATTTAAAAAAATAAAATAAAAAAAATACAGCTTTATTAAAATACACAGGACTAAGACTTAACACTGTTACAAATAAAAAAAACTGCACAAAGAGATAGCTAAGCCTTCTAAACAGCGTATAATGGCATAGTGCTGCTGATGCTATTATAACAATCAAATAATACAGATATAATATCAAACATAGAAGGCAAAGAACATTTGGGTAACAGTGATCATAACATGGTCACATTTGAAATCTCTTTTCATAAGCAGTGTCTTAAAGGTTTAACTAAGACTTTTAACCTCAAAAAAGCAAAATTCAACGATTTAAGGAAATCATTAAATAATATAAGTTGGGACAATGTATTCTCTAATAAAAATACAGAGGATAAATGGATAATATTTAAAACGTTGTTAAATAAATAAACATATCGACAAATACCATATGGTTATAAAAATAAAAATAAAAAATCAAAGCCTTTGTGGATAAATAAAAATGTGTTAAGAGAAATTAGGAAAAAACGTAGGGCATTTAAATTATTCAAAGAAAATAGTACAGACTCAACATACAATATTTATAAGGAATGTAACAATGCATGCAAAAAAGCAATCAAATTAGCCAAAATTGAAAATGAAAAATTAATTGCAAAGGATTCTAAGTCTAACCCTAAAAGGTTCTTTAAGTACATAAATAGCAAAAAATCTAAGAAGGATAATATAGGCACATTAAAATGTGTGGAGGGTAGCATGATAAATAATGACAGGGAGAAGGCTGAGGTACTAAAGCAGTTTTTTTTTCAGTATACATAAGAGAGGAACCATTGGATGATACTTTGGAACAAAATAGAACATGCCAGTCCATACCATTAACTGGGTTATGTTTAGAGGATATCAGGAAAAAACTGGATAATATTAATGTAAATAAAACTCCAGGCCCAGATGGAATACACCCAAGGGTGTTAAGGGAACTTAACACTGTTATAGACAAACCTCTACTCTTAATTTTTCAAGACTCATTATCCTCAGGCATGGTACCACAGGATTGGCGTAAAGCTGATGTGGTGCCACTTTTCAAAAAGGGAAGCAGGGATGATCCAGGAAGCTATAGACCAGTTAGTCTGACATCAATAGTGGTGAAGATATTTGAAGGGATTATAAGGGATTATATTGATGAGCATATTCGTGTAAACAAGATTATGAGTTAAATCAGCATGGTTTTAGGAGAAATAGATCATCTATTAGATTCTACGAGGAAGTAAGTAAAAATATAGATAAAGGGGAATCAGTTGATATGATATACTTAGATTTTGCAAAGGCATTTGATACAGTGCCACATGAGAGATTAATGCACAAAATTAAGGGACTGGGAATAGCTGAAAATGTTAGCTCATGGATAAATAACTGGATAAAAGATAGGGAGCAACGAGTAGTAGTAAATGGATCATACTCAGATTGGACAAAGGTAATCAGTGGAGTCCCCCAGGGATCAGTACTGGGCCCTGTTCTTCTTAATATTTTTATAAATGACTTGGAGCAAGGATTAAATAGCGACATCTCTATTTTTGCAGATGATACTAAGTTAAGTAAGGTCATTAGGTCAGAGCAGGATGAACTTTCATTACAAAGGGATCTGCAAAAATTAGAAATATGGGCAAGTAAATGGAAAAACATAATTTATGTAAGAACTTACCTGATAAATTCATTTCTTTCATATTAACAAGAGTCCATGAGCTAGTGACGTATGGGATATACATTCCTACCAGGAGGGGCAAAGTTTCCCAAACCTTAAAATGCCTATAAATACACCCCTCACCACACCCACAAATCAGTTTAACGAATAGCCAAGAAGTGGGGTGATAAGAAAAAAGTGCGAAGCATATAAAATAAGGAATTGGAATAATTGTGCTTTATACAAAAAAATCATAACCACCACAAAAAAGGGTGGGCCTCATGGACTCTTGTTAATATGAAAGAAATGAATTTATCAGGTAAGTTCTTACATAAATTATGTTTTCTTTCATGTAATTAACAAGAGTCCATGAGCTAGTGACGTATGGGATAATGAATACCCAAGATGTGGATCTTTCCACACAAGAGTCACTAGAGAGGGAGGGATAAAATAAAGACAGCCAATTCCTGCTGAAAATAGTCCACACCCAAAATAAAGTTTAATGAAAACATAAGCAGAAGATTCAAACCGAAACCACTGCCTGAAGTACCTTTCTACCAAAAACTGCTTCAGAAGAAGAGAATACATCAAAATGGTAGAATTTAGTAAAAGTATGCAAAGAGGACCAAGTCGCTGCTTTGCAAATCTGATCAACTGAAGCTTCATTCCTAAACGCCCAGGAAGTAGAAACTGACCTAGTAGAATGAGCTGTAATCCTCTGAGGCGGAGTCTTACCCGAATTAACATAGGCAAGATGAATTAAAGATTTCAACCAGGATGCCAAAGAAATGGCAGAAGCTTTCTGGCCTTTTCTAGAACCAGAAAAGATGACAAATAGACTAGAAGTCTTTCGGAAAGATTTAGTAGCTTCAACATAATATTTCAAAGCTCTAACAACATCCAAAGAATGTAACGATTTCTCCTTAGAATTCTTAGGATTAGGACATAATGAAGGAACCACGATTTCTCTACTAATGTTGTTGGAATTCACAACCTTAGGTAAAAATTCAAAAGAAGTTCGCAACACCGCCTTATCCTGATGAAAAATCAGAAAAGGAGACTTACAAGAAAGAGCAGATAATTCAGAAACTCTTCTGGCAGAAGAGATGGCCAAAAGGAACAAAACTTTCCAAGAAAGCAATTTAATGTCCAATGAATGCATAGGTTCAAACGGAGGAGCTTGAAGAGCTCCCAGAACCAAATTCAAACTCCATGGAGGAGAAATTGACTTAATGACAGGTTTTATACGAACCAAAGCTTGTACAAAACAATGAATATCAGGAAGAATAGCAATCTTTCTGTGAAAAAGAACAGAAAGAGCAGAGATTTGTCCTTTCAAGGAACTTGCGGACAAACCCTTATCTAAACCATCCTGAAGAAATTGTAATATTCTCGGAATTCTAAAAGAATACCAAGAAAAATGATGAGTAAGACACCAAGAAATATAAGTCTTCCATACTCTATAATATATCTCTCTAGATACAGATTTACGAGCCTGTAACATAGTATCAATCACAGAGTCAGAGAAACCTCTTGACTAAGAATCAAGCGTTCAATCTCCATACCTTTAAGTTTAAGGATTTCAGATCCGGATGGAAAAAAGGACCTTGCAACAGAAGGTCTGGTCTTAACGGAAGAGTCCATGGTTGGCAAGATGCCATCCGGACAAGATCCGCATACCAAAACCTGTGAGGCCATGCCGGAGCTATTAGCAGAACAAACGAGCATTCCCTCAGAATCTTGGAGATTACTCTTGGAAGAAGAACTAGAGGCGGAAAGATATAGGCAGGATGATACTTCCAAGGAAGTGATAATGCATCCACTGCCTCCGCCTGAGGATCCCGGGATCTGGACAGATACCTGGGCAGTTTCTTGTTTAGATGAGAGGCCATCAGATCTATCTCTGGAAGCCCCCACATTTGAACAATCTGAAGAAATACCTCTGGGTGAAGAGACCATTCGCCCGGATGCAACGTTTGGTGACTGAGATAATCCACTTCCCAATTGTCTACACCTGGGATATGAACCGCAGAGATTAGACAGGAGCTGGATTCCGCCCAAACCAAAATTCGAGATACTTCTTTCATAGCCAGAGGACTGTGAGTCCCTCCTTGATGATTGATGTATGCCACAGTTGTGACATTGTCTGTCTGAAAACAAATGAACGATTCTCTCTTCAGAAGAGGCCAAAACTGAAGAGCTCTGAAAATTGCACGGAGTTCCAAAATATTGATCGGTAATCTCACCTCCTGAGGTTCCCAAACTCCCTGTGCCGTCAGAGATCCCCACACAGCTCCCCAACCTGTGAGACTTGCATCTGTTGAAATTACAGTCCAGGTCGGAAGAACAAAAGAAGCCCCCTGAATTAAACGATGGTGATCTGTCCACCACGTTAGAGAGTGTCGAACAATCGGTTTTAAAGATATTAATTGAGATATCTTCGTGTAATCCCTGCACCATTGGTTCAGCATACAGAGCTGAAGAGGTCGCATGTGAAAACGAGCAAAGGGGATCGCGTCCGATGCAGCAGTCATAAGACCTAGAATTTCCATGCATAAGGCTACCGAAGGGAATGATTGTGACTGAAGGTTTCGACAAGCTGTAATCAATTTTAGACGTCTCTTGTCTGTTAAAGACAGAGTCATGGACACTGAATCTATCTGGAAACCCAGAAAGGTTACCCTTGTTTGAGGAATCAAAGAACTTTTTGGTAAATTGATCCTCCAACCATGATCTTGAAGAAACAACACAAGTCGATTCGTATGAGACTCTGCTAAATGTAAAGACTGAGCAAGTACCAAGATATCGTCCAAATAAGGAAATACCACAATACCCTGTTCTCTGATTACAGACAGAAGGGCACCGAGAATCTTTGTGAAAATTCTTGGAGCTGTAGCAAGGCCAAACGGTAGAGCCACAAATTGGTAATGCTTGTCTAGAAAAGAGAATCTCAGGAACTGAAAATGATCTGGATGAATCGGAATATGCAGATATGCATCCTGTAAATCTATTGTGGACATATAATTCCCTTGCTGAACAAAAGGCAATATAGTCCTTACAGTTACCATCTTGAACGTTGGTATCCTTACATAACGATTCAATAATTTTAGATCCAGAACTGGTCTGAAGGAATTCTCCTTCTTTGGTACAATGAAGAGATTTGAATAAAACCCCATCCCCTGTTCCGGAACTGGAACTGGCATAATTACTCCAGCCAACTCTAGATCTGAAACACAATTCAGAAATGCTTGAGCTTTCACTGGATTTACTGGGACACGGGAAAGAAAAAATCTCTTTGCAGGAGGTCTCATCTTGAAACCAATTCTGTACCCTTCTGAAACAATGCTCTGAATCCAAAGATTGTGAACAGAATTGATCCAAATTTCTTTGAAAAAACGTAAACTGCCCCCTACCAGCTGAACTGGAATGAGGGCCGTACCTTCATGTGAACTTAGAAGCAGGCTTTGCCTTTCTAGCAGGCTTGGATTTATTCCAGACTGGAGATGGTTTCCAAACTGAAACTGCTCCTGAGGACGAAGGATCAGGCTTTTGTTCTTTGTTGAAACGAAAGGAACGAAAACGATTGTTAGCCCTGTTTTTACCTTTAGATTTTTTATCCTGTGGTAAAAAAGTTCCTTTCCCACCAGTAACAGTTGAAATAATAGAATCCAACTGAGAACCAAATAATTTGTTTCCCTGGAAAGAAATGGAAAGTAGAGTTGATTTAGAAGCCATATCAGCATTCCAAGTCTTAAGCCATAAAGCTCTTCTGGCTAAGATAGCTAGAGACATAAACCTAACATCAACTCTAATAATATCAAAAATGGCATCACAGATAAAATTATTAGCATGCTGAAGAAGAATAATAATATCATGAGAATCACGATTTGCTACTTGTTGCGCTAGGGTTTCCAACCAAAAAGTTGAAGCTGCAGCAACATCAGCCAATGATATAGCAGGTCTAAGAAGATTACCTGAACACAGATAAGCTTTTCTTAGAAAGGATTCAATTTTTCTATCTAAAGGATCCTTAAACGAGGTACCATCTGACGTAGGAATGGTAGTACGTTTAGCAAGGGTAGAAATAGCCCCATCAACTTTAGGGATTTTGTCCCAAAATTCTAACCTGTCAGGCGGAACAGGATATAATTGCTTAAAACGTTTAGAAGGAGTAAATGAATTACCCAATTTATCCCATTCTTTGGAAATCACTGCAGAAATAGCATTAGGAACAGGAAAAACTTCTGGAATAACCGCAGGAGCTTTAAAAACCTTATCCAAACGTATAGAATTAGTATCAAGAGGACTAGAATCCTCTATTTCTAAAGCAATTAGTACTTCTTTAAGTAAAGAGCGAATAAATTCCATCTTAAATAAATATGAAGATTTATCAGCATCAATCTCTGAGATAGAATCCTCTGAACCAGAAGAGTCCAAAGAATCAGAATGATGGTGTTCATTTAAAAATTCATCTGTAGAGAGAGAAGATTTAAAAGACTTTTTACGTTTACTAGAAGGAGAAATAACAGACAAAGCCTTCTTTATGGATTCAGAAACAAAATCTCTTATGTTATCAGGAACATTCTGCACCTTAGATGTTGAGGGAACTGCAACAGGCAATGGTACATTACTAAAGGAAATATTATCTGCTTTAACAAGTTTGTCATGACAATTATTACAAACAACAGCTGGAGGAATAGCTACCAAAAATTTACAGCAGATACACTTAGCTTTGGTAGATCCAGCAGGCAGTGATTTTCCTGTAGTATCTTCTGGCTCAGATGCAACGTGAGACATCTTGCAATATGTAAGAGAAAAAACAACATATAAAGCAAAATAGATCAAATTCCTTATAAGACAGTTTCAGGAATGGGAAAGAATGCCAAATATCAAGCTTCTAGCAACCAGAAGCAAATGAAAAATGAGACTGAAATAATGTGGAGACAAAAGCGACGCCCATATTTTTAGCGCCAAATAAGACGCCCACATTATTTGGCGCCTAAATGCTTTTGGCGCCAAAAATGACGCCACATCCGGAACGCCGACATTTTTGGCGCAAAATAACGTCAAAAAAATGACGTAACTTCCGGCGACACGAATGACGCCGGAAACGGAAAAGAATTTTTGCGCCAAAAAAGTCCGCGCCAAGAATGACGCAATAAAATGAAGCATTTTCAGCCCCCGCGAGCCTAACAGCCCACAGGGAAAAAAGTCAAATTTTTGAGGTAAGAAAAATATGATAATTCAATGCATAATCCCAAATATGAAACTGACTGTCTGAAAATAAGGAAAGTTGAACATTCTGAGTCAAGGCAAATAAATGTTTGAATACATATATTTAGAACTTTATAAATAAAGTGCCCAACCATAGCTTAGAGTGTCACAGAAAATAAGACTTACTTACCCCAGGACACTCATCTACATGTTTGTAGAAAGCCAAACCAGTACTGAAACGAGAATCAGTAGAGGTAATGGTAAATATAAGAGTATATCGTCGATCTGAAAAGGGAGGTAAGAGATGAATCTCTACGACCGATAACAGAGAACCTTATGAAATAGACCCCGTAGAAGGAGATCACTGCATTCAATAGGCAATACTCTCTTCACATCCCTCTGACATTCACTGCACGCTGAGAGGAAAACCGGGCTCCAACTTGCTGCGGAGCGCATATCAACGTAGAATCTAGCACAAACTTACTTCACCACCTCCCTTGGAGGCAAAGTTTGTAAAACTGATTTGTGGGTGTGGTGAGGGGTGTATTTATAGGCATTTTAAGGTTTGGGAAACTTTGCCCCTCCTGGTAGGAATGTATATCCCATACGTCACTAGCTCATGGACTCTTGTTAATTACATGAAAGAAATTAGATTTAATACGGAAAAATGCAAGGTTCTACATTTTGGAAGTAAAAATAAGCAGGCAATGTATTTTTTAAATGGGACAAAACTTATCCAAATAGAGGAGGAAAGGGATTTGGGAGTAGTAATAGATAACAAGCTAAAGATGGGTGCACAATGCAGGGCAGCGGCTTCAAAGGCTAATAAGATACTAGCATGTATTAAAAGAGGCATTGATTCAAGGGAGGAAAGCATAATTATGTCACTATATAAAGCCCTGGTAAGACCTCACCTTGAGTATGGAGTGCAGTTCTGGGGACCGATCACAAAAAAAGATATTGCAGAACTAGAAAAAGTTCAGAGAAGGGCCACAAAGCTAATAAGGGGATTGGAGAAATTAACCTATGAGGAGAGGCTAGCCAAACTGGGTCTGTTTTCTTTAGAAAAAAGGCGCTTGAGAGGTGACATGATTACTTTATATAAATATCTTCAAGGCCCATATTCAGAGATGGCAGAAGCTCTGTTTATTCCAAGAAAATTGTTTCTGACAAGAGGTCACAATTTAAGGTTTGAGGAAAGGAGATTTAATCTCCTGCAACGGAAACGTTTTTTCACTGTAAGAGCAAGAAAATTGTGGAACTCATTACCAAAGGAGGTAGTGCATGCCAATACCCTAGATACATTTAAAAATAGTCTGGATACATTTCTGTATATAAACAAAATTCATGGATATGATTGCTAGTATTAAATGGGTCACCTTTTAGTGGGGTTATTTAATCTTAACTGGAGCTTTTTGTAAGTATTTTAGATTTGTATAGGTTGAACTCGATGGATTTCAGTCTTTTTTCAACCTTATCTACTATGTTACTATGTAAAGTACAAACATCCTTAGCAGCAAATACAGTGAAAATAGTCTATAATGGTCCTTAAAAACAGTGATTTGTGTATTTATGTGAGCACTGCAAATTGTTTTGTTACTTTTATATACAATATATAAAATGTTTTAAAACTAACCTAATTTTTATCTCTAATGTGTAAATAGTGTGATAACCAAATGTCATCAAACATATGATAGCTGAGTCATGTGACCCATCCTATGAAAAAGAGACTTTGTATAATATGAGATTTCAGTTGTGTGTTGGTAGAAATGTTGGTGGAGTTTTCTTGAATGTAGGGCACATATCAACATTTTAAGTAGCTATCATGCAATTTTGAGCACTGAATACTTCTAGGCAATTGGGTGTCCTTAATGTGAAATAGTCCAAGCTAAGAATTAGTCACACTGCATTGACAGAGTAATCCTTAAAGATAACATTCATAACTAAGAAATGTACATCTTGTAACCACACACTGTCAGGAATATAGAAAATTAGAAAACACTGTGAATTATAAAGCACTACTTATTCCTCCTGTATATCAATGACACATGAAAAATTATAATACTGGCCAAATATTTTTTAATTAATTAATCTAGAATCTACTTCATCCTAGTTTTAGTTCTACCCTAAAAATAACACAATTACTGACTAGGTAAAATTATTAAGAATACTGTGACATATAATATTTTAGCCCAAATTACAAGTGGAGCGCAAACGTTTGCACACGAGCAATAAGGGGTTTATCGAGGAGGTTTGCACTTGTCTGGCTTACCACTGGTACTGGCCAAATACTTTTTAATTAATTAATCTAGAATCTACTTCATCCTAGTTATAGTTCTACCCTAAAATAACACAATTACTGACTAGGTAAAATTATTACGAAGAAGGAAATAAAAAAAGAAGGCGCCACCATAGTGCACAATCAGTGTTACCAATACCAGCCAGCACACCAATGCAACGTACTTACAAGATGTAAGGCACTTGATAAGTGCTACAAAGGCCTCCTGAGCTGTTATTGTCGCCCAGCAGACTTTCCCCGTGCTCTCAAGGTCACTCGGTTGCTCCCACGAACCGGAATCGAACAGGGCAGTAAAATATTGTGAGTACTCTCCGTCCAGTGTTCACAAACAGTGCTCACAGAAACAATTTATGTTCCCAAATATGATAAAATAAAGTCAGTGGAAAGTCTAATATAATAAAAAGACTTTTAATCTTAAAAACTAAAAACACAACGGTTCACAATCTATACTGACCGTTTCATCAGGTGTAATATATATTTAAAATCCCACGGCTCTAAATTTGCTCCTTGGCGTCCTTAAGGTCTTAAGGTCCTTAAGTCTCCCATGCTTTTTACAGAGTGATGGAATTCCCAATCCTGATAGGTTAAAATCAGTCCAATCGGACTCGACCATAGAGGACAAACCTCCAAAAACTACATTGTAATTACTTAAATAAATGCCTATGGAACAATCTCCAATCAGGTAACATCAATGTGCGAGCCCCTTCCTAATAGCGTGGTAGCCCTGCAATCATAACACTAATAGTAATATTATTGTACCTTCACAGAGGCGCAGTGATGAACCCCTCACAATCTACCAATCTGATCCTTCAGTGTCGAAATCAACAAAGTTAGTAGACACAATGGCCTCTATTTATCAAAGTCTGGTGGACCTGATCCGACAGTGCGGATCAGGTCTGCCAGACCTCGCTGAATACGGAGAGCAATACGCTCTCTGTATTCAGCATTGCTCCAGCAGCTCACCAGAGCTGCTGGTGCAACGCCGCCCCCTGCAGAATCACGGCCAATCAGCCGCCAGAAGGGGGGTGTCAATCAACCTGATCGTACTCGATCAGGTTGAATTGCTGCGATGTCTGTCCGCCTGCTCAGAGCAGGTGGACAGGTTATGGAGCAGCGGTCTTTAGACCGCTGCTTCATAACTGGTGTTTCTGGCGAGCCTGCAGGCTCGACAGAAACACGGGGCCTCAAGCTCTATCCGGAGCTTGATAGATATGCCCCAATATACATACAACTGGGCATGCATACATATCGGCAAATATATATTAAAACAATTTCTATTTTCATGCAATTTTGAGCACCGAATACTTCTAGGCAATTGGGTGTCCTTAATGTGAAATAGTCCAAGCTAAGAATTAGTCACACTGCATTGACAGAGTAATCCTTAAAGATAACATTCATAACTAAGAAATGTACATCTTGTAACCACACACTGTCAGGAATATAGAAAATTAGAAAACACTGTGAATTATAAAGCGCTACTTATTCCTCCTGTATATCAATGACACATGAAAAACTATAATACTGGCCAAATACTTTTTAATTAATTAATCTAGAATCTACTTCATCCTAGTTTTAGTTCTACCCTAAAAATAACACAATTACTGACTAGGTAAAATTATTAAGAATACTGTGACATATAATATTTTAGCCCAAATTACAAGTGGAGCGCAAACGTTTGCACACGAGCAATAAGGGGTTTATCGAGGAGGTTTGCACTTGTCTGGCTTACCACTGGTATTACAAGTCTTTGCTCCGCCATGAAGAAGATGGATGTCTGGACTTCAGGAATGGTGAGTACATTTTTGAGGTTAGTATTAAAAAAATTTTTTTGGGGGGTGTTATTTTTTTTAGATTTAGACTTTTTGCTGCCTGGAAGAAGATGGATCGCCGGACTTCAGTATTGGTGAGTACCTATTTTAAAGGTTAGTTTTAGGGTTTTTTGTTTTTTTTTAGATTAGGGCTTTTTTAATTTTTTAATGGGCAGCAAAAAAGCGGATTGCCCTTTTAAGGGCATTGTCTATACACATGGATAGATTAGATTTTTTTAGAGTTAGGTCTTTTTTATTTTGGGGTGTTGGGTTACTGTTAGGGGTTTATTTGTATTTTTTTAGGTAAAAGAGCTGATTTCTTCAGGGCAATGCCCTACAAAAGGGCTATTGGCAGTTTAGTGTTAGATTAGGGGGTGTTTTTATTTTGGAGTGACTTTTCTGTTTTTATAGGGGTATTAGATTAGGTTTAAAAAATGTTTTTGGATAATTTGGTTTATTTTTTTCTGTAATCTTACGGCTAGATTTAGAGTTGGGCGGTAGCCGTGAAAACCAGCGTTAGAGGCTCCTAACGCTGGTTTCTACCGCCCGCTGGTATTTGGAGTCAGTCAGGAAAGGGTCTAACGCTCACTTTGCAGCCGCGACTTTTCCATACCGCAGATCCCCTACGCCATTTGCGTATCCTATCTTTTCAATGGGATCTTCCTAACGCCGGTATTTAGAGTCGTGGCTGAAGTGAGCGTTAGAAATCTAACAACAAAACTCCAACCGCAGAAAAAAGTCAGTAGTTAAGAGCTTTCTGGGCTAACGCTGGTTTATAAAGCTCTTAACTACTGTGCTCTAAAGTACACTAACACCCATAAACTACCTATATACCCCTATACCGAGGTCCCCCCACATCGCCGCCACTCTATTAAAATTTTTAACCCCTAATCTGCCGCTCCGTACACCGCCGCAACCTACGTTATCCCTATGAACCCCTAATCTGCTGCCCCTAACACCGCCGACCCCTATATTATATTTATTAACCCCTAATATGCCGCCCCCAACGTCGCCGCTACCTACCTACACTTATTAACCCCTAATCTGCCGACCGGATCTCACCGCTACTATAATAAATGTATTAACCTCTAATCCGCCTCTCTCCCACCTCAATAACCCTATAATAAATAGTATTAACCTCTAATCTGCTCTCCCTAACATCGCTGACACCTAACTTCAAGTATTAACCCCTAATCTGCCGACCGGAGCTCGCCGCTACTCTAATAAATGTATTAACCCCTAAAGCTAAGTCTAAACCTAACCCTAACACCCCCCTAAGTTAAATATAATTTAAATCTAACGAAATAAATTAACTCTTATTAAATAAATTATTCCTATTTAAAGCTAAATACTTACCTGTAAGATAAACCCTAATATAGCTACAATATAAATTATAAATAGATTGTAGCAATTTTAGGATTAATATTTATTTTACAGGCAACTTTGTATTTATTTTAACCAGGTACAATAGCTATTAAATAGTTAATAACTATTTAATAGCTAAAATAGTTAAAATAATTACAAACTTACCTGTAAAATAAATCCTAACCTAAGTTACAATTAAACTTAACACTAAACTATCATTAAATAAATTAAATACAATACCTACAAATAACTACAATTAAATAAACTAACTAAAGTACAAAAAATAAAAAAGAACTAAGTTATAAAAAATAAAAAAATATTTACAAACATTAGAAAAATATTACAACAATTTTAAACTAATTACACCTACTCTAAGCCCCCTAATAAAATAACAAAGACCCCCAAAATAAAAAAATGCCCTACCCTATTCTAAATTAAAAAAGTTCAAAGCTCTTTTACCTTACCAGCCCTGAATAGGGCCATTTGCGGGGCATGCCCCAAATAATTCAGCTCTTTTGTCTGTAAAAAAAAACATACAATACCCCCCCCCAACATTACAACCCACCACCCACATACCCCAATCTAACCCAAACCCCCCTTAATCAAACCTAACACTAAGCCCCTGAAGATTTTCCTACCTTATCTTCACCATGCCAGGTTCACCGATCCATCCTCCGAAGTCTTGATCCAAGCCTCCGAAATCTTCATCCAAGCCCAAGCGGGGGCTGGCAATCCATAATCCCTCTGAAGTCTTCTATCAAGCGGCGGCTGAAGAGGTCCAGAAGAGGCTCCAAAGTCTTCATCCTATCCGGGAAGACGAGGAGATCCGGACCGGCAACCGTCTTGATCCAAGCGGCATCTTCTATCTTCATCCGATGACGAACGGCTCCATCTTGAAGACCTCCAGCGCGGATCCATCTTCTTCTTCCGACGTCCAACTGAAGAATGAAGGTTTCTTTAAGGGACGTCATCCAAGATGGCGTCCCTCGAATTCCGATTGGCTGATAGGATTCTATCAGCCAATCGGAATTAAGTTAGGAAAATTCTGATTGGCTGATGGAATCAGCCAATCAGATTCAAGTTCAATCCGATTGGCTTATCCGATCAGCCAATCAGATTGAGCTCGCATTCTATTGGCTTTTCCGATCAGGTAATTTTACAGGTAATTTTGTAATTATTTTAACTATTTTAGCTATTAAATAGTTATTAACTCTACAACTATTCCAGGCTATCACAAGCTCTGCTGAGGATGGAAAATTCCAAATGGAAAGGGCACATAGAGCTCTAAGAGCAAAACCAAAGGACACAGAACCACCAAGGGACGTCATAATTAAACTATTACGCTTCCAAGAAAAAGAAGAAATCATGACTGCAGCTAGAAAAAAATCCAACCTTTAAATTTCAGGGCTCAGTCATACAATTTTACCAGGACCTTTGTATCAAAACACTGCAGAAGCGTTCTGCTCTCCGTCCGCTGACACAACTACTGCGAGAAAATCAGATATTATACAGATGGGGATTCCCTTTCGCACTTCACATACACCATGAGGGCAGAACAATCACTATCAAGGAGAAGCAAGACATACCAGGTCTCTGCCAACTGCTTAAGCTGGATTGTCCAGAGATTCCAGATAACTCTCAAGACAATACCAAAAGACCCACACAGCCATTAAGAGGAACAGCTCAAAGTGAACGTTGGACAAAGGTCTCTAAAAGGAAACAAAGGCCCTGAAGGATTAAAGAGACTGAGAGAACTGACTGATGTTCTTTAACAAGTATAATCTTTCTTTGCCTTACTCCGTGTGGAGGAGTTATTGTCACGGCTCATGTTGTGGTAAAAGACTTGAATATCAATCTCCTAGTAGTAAATAATGGCACGAGCATTTATATTTATTTATGTCAGTAAAAAGAACATTAAGTAAATTATAAAGAACTGGAGATTGATAAGATATGACTAAATTACACTATCCATGACATTAGTTATTATTATATGTTTCCTCTGGGAATAAAAGATCCACTTTTTCAATTCATTATTATATAAGATACACTATGTAATATTTAGCTGCACACCCACTTAGATAGATTTGATGTTGCAGACAAACAAGAATAACTTGAAGGATTACAGATTGTTTAATAGTTTGTTGTTGTTTAATGTTGAGCTATGTTTTTTATGTTTTTGTTGTTTTTTTGTTTCAAGTACCGTCGAGCAGTGGTCAGGAAAGTTTCTCCATAACAGGATGGACACTAAGAGAGCAGTTGTTAGTCAGAAAATGGAGGCATTGATGTTCAGGTATGAGGAGGGGAGAGGTAAAATGCTCAATTATGGATTCTAGATGGAAGATAATCTCCCATAATGTAAGAGGTTTGAATACCAATATTAAAAGGAAAACTGCACTTACCCAATATAACAATATGAAGGCTAAAATCATTTTCCTACAGGAGACACATTTTACACACCATCAAATCCCTAAATATTGGGACAAACAATACACGCAACACTTTCACTCCACAACCGATAAAAAGAAAAGAGGAGTATCAATACTTATTCATAATTCCATTCAATTTATAAAAGAAGAGGTGATAAGGGATAAGGAAGGCAGATATCTTATAGTGAGGGGGACTGTGCAAGACAAACAAGTCACACTCTGCAACATATATGCACCTAATAAGCAACAACACAAATTTTTTGATAATCTTTCGCATTTACTGACCCAATGGTCTCAAACCTTGATAATATTGGCTGGGGATTTTAATGTAAACTTAAAGATTTTAAGGGATACTAATACATCTAAACTTACAAATAAACAATTAAGACTTAACTCTATTACCAAATCCATTAGGGGATCTTTAGAGAATCATAATATATATGACACTTGGACGACATTATATGGACAAACAAATGACCACACATACTACTCACCTGCACATAAAACATATACCAAACTCGACTATATATTTATTAGCCAAATTCTATTACCAAACCTAATCTCTTCATCCATTCACACCTCAGTATGGTCAGACCATTCCATAATACAGATACAACTAAAAGGTCTTATTAATGTAGAAAGACAAAGATCCTGGACATACGACCCTACAATACTAAAGCAACCAGGTATACAAACTAAAATATTAAAGAGTCTGGAAGAGTACTGGAAATTAAACGTAGACCCTGCAATCAACCCAGTAATCATATGGGCTGCACATAAGCCATATATTAGAGGGTTACTTATAAAGGAAAAAGCTTTATATATAAAACAGAGTAGGTTTGCGGTAGCTACCTTGCAACAAGAGATTAAACTCTTGGAAAAGGCACATCAAAATACACTATCCCAACTATCACTAGACACATTGACAAATAAAAGAAAAGAACTGGCTAAAATTTTATCTGATAATTCAGTGAGGTCCATTAATAAATTAAAAACATACTATTTCCTATATGCAAACAAGCCAGATAGATATCTGGCCCATAAGCTAAGAGAAAGAACAAAATCTTTCACAATAGCACAAATTCAAAAACCAGATGGTACTATGACATCTCATCCGCAAGAAATTACAGAATGTTTTGCCAAATATTATGAATCTCTGTATGATGGGAAGAAGGTGGGTCAATCCCCCCAGATAGAGACCCTAAGAAATAAACTACTAATGTTAGCGAATCTGCCAAAATTAGACAAAGCGGACGCAGAGGCACTGGATGCAGAGATCTCTGCTACTGAGGTGTCTGCAGCTATTAAAGATCTTAAAATAGGAAAGGCAGCAGGTCCCGATGGATTTTCAGGAGATTACTACAAGCTATTTAGAACCAATTTGACTTCTCACCTACATAAATTTTGTAAAGATGTCATGTCAGGCACGCCGGTTCCCTCTGAACTTTTACAGGCCAAGATAGTAGTAATCCCTAAGCCAGGGAAAACCCCCAAAATAGTACAAAATTATAGGCCAATTTCCTTAATTAACCAAGATCTCAAGATTCTCACCAAAATCCTAGCAAACAGGCTTAAACAATACTTACCCTCATTGATCCATCCTGATCAGGTAGGGTTTATTAAAGATATGGAGGCCCCTGATAATGTAAGATGCATAGTGACGCTGATAGAATATCTGAAGGGAACAGAAACGCCTTCTCTGCTCCTTTCTCTGGATGCGGAGAAGGCATTTGACAGAGTAGATTGGCAATATATGATGGCAGTTCTCGAATATATGGGATTCGGTAGTAAATTTAGGGGGGCAATCAAAAATATATACACAAATCCAGTAGCAACAATTAGGGCAGCGGGATATCAGTCTCGACCTATCAATATATTGAATGGAACTCGTCAGGGATGTCCGTTGTCTCCACTTTTATTTGCGTTGTGCATAGAACCTTTGGCGTCTTGTATTCGCAACTCTAAGGATATCCATGGGGTTAAATTAAATAAAGGGGAACAAACACTAACTTTATTTGCAGACGATATCTTGCTTACAATTACAAAACCAATGCTTTCCCTCCCTAGGTTGTACCAATTATTAGAAGATTTTTCCAATGTTTCGGGTTTCAAAATAAATTCGGATAAATGCGAAGCACTCCCTCTATCATTACCAACACACACACAAAAGTTGATAGAAGCGAACTTTGATTTTAAATGGGTTAATCATTCCCTAAAATATCTAGGCATACAAATCACAGACACCATAGAAACATTGTATAAAGCAAACTACATCCCAATTTACAAAACTATAAGAGATATATTGAAATGGAAGAAAGGGAACCTTAATTGGTATGGCAGATTATCGGCCATTAAAATGAATGTCCTACCAAGACTGTTATATCTATTTAGAGCTTTACCTATTAAAATCCCAATAAAAGAGCTTGAAGAACTACAATCTGAAATTATTAAATTTATAAGAGGACATAAAACAGCTAGAATAGCTGCTCATATTTTAAAACAACACAAGCTATTGGGAGGTGTAGGAGTCCCTAATCTTAGAGATTATTATCATGCTGCCAGACTGGCACAAAATGCTCTTTTATGTAAAGATTGCCAGGGGATGACATGGCCAGGTATTGAAGCAGATATTGGAAGACTAAGCACTCCGGGAGATATATTATGGAAACCCTCAGATCCAAAAGACCAGAGGATAATTAAACTAAAAACTACAGAAGATTCTAAGCTTATGTGGAGGTCACTAACACATACAATGAAATTACTCTCGCCACACACTATTATAATACCTCTAACTACACTACTCCCAAAAGAATTTAAAAAACAAATAGATAAGTGGGGAAATAAAGGCCTCTATAGGGTAGCTGATTTCCTAGACAATTGGAAGTTGTTGACATTTACACAATTAAGAGATAAAATACACCCAAATACATTGCACTGGTTTTTATATCTCCAAATTTCCCATGCTATAAATACATATAGACTAGGCAGCATCCCAGCCTGCCCAAAAACTGCTCTGGAACAAATGATAATGACACCCAGTAGAAATAAAAAAATGATTACACGCTTATACTTAGCCATTCAAGAAGCAAATAGTTCAGCAAAATTGGTAATTTATGACAAATGGGAACAAGATTTAGCTATAACCTATGATAGAGAAGATTGGAGCCAGATTTTCTCCTCAATGAGGAGAAGCTTAATAGGGGCAGACCTTATCGAAAACTCAATAAAAACCTCATATAGATGGTACCTTACACCACTGAAATCCTCACATTACACCACACAGGGTAGTAGATTATGTTATCGGGGATGTAATGGGATAGGGACCTATTTTCACATGTGGTGGGAGTGTCCAAAGATACAACCTACATGGGACAAGCTTTCTCAACTATTTAAGGTGATTCTAGACGACTCCTTTACATTATCAGCCTCACAGGCCTTACTACATATCCCCCAGGAGTCAATTAACTCAATTACTAATAGATGGGTTAATATTATATGTACAGCAACCAGAATATGTATAGCTAGAAAATGGAAAGTGGGGGCTCCAGAATGGGGTGAGGTAATGATCAAAATTGAAGATGTTTATAATATGCTAGAATCAGCTGCATGGATACAAGGGACATCTGAGAGATTCCAAAACATGTGGATACACTGGATTTTAAATAAACAGAAATATGTAGGTACATACAGATCAACACTAAGTAACCAATAAGGCTTTTTTAGGGCAATTAAATTGGAGAGAATAGGAACTTTCTTAAATATAGATATAGCGTTCTAAAGAAATCTACAACATTGTCACTGCTCGACGGGAAAAGTTTAAAGTTAAAGGTTTTTCTTTGTATACAGTTATGAAGTTTAGGTTTAGGGAAATGGGATAAGAGGCGGGAGGGGGTGGAGAGGGAGTTAGGGAAGGGGGGAGAAAAATTGTTGAAAATGATATAAACAGGGTGCTGAAAACTTTAATTGTTTTAAGAATACTAGGACATTGTAACCCAGCACACTGTTTTATTATGTTGTATTTGATGTGATCCATGACAATAAAAATTATTTCAACTAAATAGTTATTAACTATTTAATAGCTATTGTACCTAGTTAAAATAAATACAAAGTTGCCTGTAAAATAAATATTAATCCTAAAATAGCTACAATATAATTATAATTTATATTGTAGCTATATTAGGGTTTATTTTACAGGTAAGTATTTAGCTTTAAATAGGAATAATTTATTTAATAAGAGTTAATTTATTTCGTTAGATTTAAATTATATTTAACTTAGGGGGGTGTTAGTGTTAGGTTTAGACTTATCTTTAGGGGTTAATACATTTATTAGAGTAGCAGCGAGCTCCGGTCGGCAGATTAGGGGTTAATACTTGAAGTTAGGTGTCGGCGATATTAGGGAGAGCAGATTAGGGGTTAATACTTGAAGTTAGGTGTCGGCGATGTTAGGGAGAGCAGATTAGGGGTTAATACTATTTATTATAGGGTTATTGAGGCGGGAGTGAGGCGGATTAGGGGTTAATACATTTATTATAGTAGCGGTGAGATCCGGTCAGCAGATTAGGGGTTAATAAGTGTAGGTAGGTAGCGGCGACGTTGGGGGCGGCATATTAGGGGTTAATAAATATAATATAGGGGTCGGCGGTGTTAGGGGCAGCAGATTAGGGGTACATAGTTATAATGTAGGTTGCGGCGGTGTACGGAGCGGCAGATTAGGGGTTAATAATAATATGCAGGGGTCAGCGATAGCGGCGGCGGCAGATTAGGGGTTAATAAGTGTAAGGTTAGGGGTGTTTAGACTCGGGGTACATGTTAGAGTGTTAGGTGCAGACTTAGGAAGTGTTTCCCCATAGGAAACAATGGGGCCACGTTAGGAGCTGAACGCTGCTTTTTTTTCAGCTCAAACTGCCCCATTATTTCCTATGGGGGAATCGTGCACGAGCACGTTTTTGAAGCTGGCCGCATCCGTAAGCACCGCTGGTATCGAGAGTTGCAGTGGCGTTAAATATGCTCTACGCTCCCTTTTTGGAGCCTAACGCAGCCCTTCTGTGAACTCTAAATACCAGCGGTATTTAAAAGGTGCGGGGGGAAAAAAGCACGTGTAGCTAACGCACCCATTTAGCCGCAGAACTCTAAATCTAGCCGTTAGATTTTTGTATTTTTTGTAATATTAGATTTTGTATTTTTATTTAATCTTAGTTTTTTTTATTTTGTTGAATTTAAAAATTATTTTTAAAGGTAGTATTTTATGTAAGTGTAGTTAATTGGGGTTAATTTAGGGGGTGTTATGTTTGGGGGCTTAGTGATTAGATTTATACTTTGCGTTGTGGGGGGAAGGCGGTTTAGGGGTTAATAGTGTTAATAGGTAGTTTGTGATGTGGGGGGGGTAGTGGTTTGGGGGTTAATAGTGTTAATAGGTAGTTTGTGATGTGGCGGGATGGCGGATTAGGGTTTAATAGTGTAATTAGATACTTTGCATTGTGGGTGGCATATTAAGAGTTAATAACTTTATTAGATACTTTGCGATTTGGGGGTTGACGGATTAGGTGTTAATACATTGTATTAGTTATTGCGTTGGGGGATGGTGGTTGAGATGTACATATTGCGCATGCGTTAGGTGTTTGTCACTACTTTTAGGGAGTTACGGTGCTCATATACTCAGAGCAAGACTTGCTGCACCTGCCTATGTGTGGCAAGGTGAAAATGGAATAAAATTTCTCAATTTTCGCCACGTAAGTCTTTGCGCTTAATATGTGATACCGACTTGCGACGCTGGTTCTATGTTAGTTTATGGGAGTAAAAACAGTGGGCGACGGGTGAAATATATGTGCCGCATTTGTATTACGGCGCCGTATATGTGATAGCTAAATCCATTTAAAAATAGCCGACGCCTACTTTTGCAAACGTCGAGGCATATGTGATCGAGCCCCTTGTCTCACAAATCTGAAAATATTAAATTTGGATGTAATTTATTCTGTATAAAATGCCAGATATTTCTTTAATAAAGATAACTCAAATGGAGTCTTTTTCTTTTTTTTCTTTTCCAAGTGCTTGAGCATTTTTAAATTACACTCCAGCAAGGACAGTTAATAGCAACTCATCAATTAAGAATTTTTTTTTAATTTTCATTGTCTTTAGCATTCCAAGAGTTATTAGCTATAGATATGTTGTTAATCTGTTTTAAACAAATGGGTTTATAACATTATCTTACAAGAAAATGTTTATATAGTAATACATTGCGTATAGAAAGTCTTTAATGTTTCATGCCCTCATTATATGTTCATTATTTCTGTGTGTTTCATTTTTTTGCCTTTACAAATATTCGTCTAGATTACGAGTTTTGCATTATGGGTGAAAAAGCAGCGTTATGGCTCTTTTTCACTACCGCTGGTATTACAAGTTTTGCAGGTATAGCTGTACCGCACACTTTTTTGGCCGTAATGCAACGTAACTACCGCAGCATTCAAAATGTCCTTTTTCAATGGGACTTCCACAGCGCCGGTATTACGAGTTTGCCTGTCTGGCCAAAAAGTGAGCGGTACAGCCTATAACTACAAGATCCGTACCATAAACTGAAAGTCAGAAGTTATGGTTTTTATGTTACAAAGTACACTAACAGCCATAAACTACCTATTATCCCCTAACCCCTAAACCGAGGCCCTCCCGCATCGCAAACACTAAAATAAAATTATTAACCCCTAATCTGCCGCTCCGGAGATCGCCACCACTAGAATAAACCTATTAACCCCTAAACCGCCGTGCTCCTGCATTGCAAACACTAGTTAAATATTATTAACCCCTAATCTGCTGTCCCTAACATCGCCGCAACCTACATTACTGTTATTAACCCCTAATCTGCTGCCCCCAAAATCGCCACCACTATACTAAATTTATTAACCCCTAAACCTAACCCTAAGTCTAACCCTAATACCTACTAACTTTAATATAATTAAAATAAATCTAATTAAAAATTCCTATTATTAACTAAACAATTCCTATTTAAACTAAGTACTTACCTATAAAACATACATTAAGCTAGCTACAATATAACTAATATTTACATTGTAGCTATATTAGGTTTTATTTTTATTTCACAGGCAAGTTTGTATTTATTTTAACTAGGTAGATTAGTTAGTAAATAGTTATTAACTATTTACTAACTATCTAGTTAAAATAAATACAAATTTACCTGTAAAATAAAACCTAACCTGAGTTACACTAACACCTAACCTTACACTACAATTAAATAAATTACATTAATTAAATACAGTTCACCAAATTCTAAAAACAAACAAACACTAAATTACACAAAATAAAAAAGAAATTATCAAATATTTAAACTAATTACACCTAATCTAATAGCCCTATCAAAATAAAAAAAAAACAAAAAAAAAAAAAAAAAACCTAGCCTACACTAAACTGCCAATAGCCCTTAAAAGGGCCTTTTGCGGGGCATTGCCCCAAATAAATGAGCTCTTTTACCTGTAAAAAAACAATACAAACAACCCCACAACAGTAAAACCCACCACCCACACAACCAACCCCCCAAATAAAATCCTATCTAAAAAAACCTAAGCTCCCCATTGCCCTGAAAAGGGCATTTGGATGGGCATTGCCCTTAAAAGGGCATTTAGCTCTTTTTCTGCCCAAATTCTAATCTAAAAATAAAACCCACCCAATAAACCCTTAATAAAACCTAACACTAACCCCCGAAGATCCAATTACAGTTTTTGAAGACCGGACATCCATCCTCAATGAAGCGGCAGAAGTCCTCAGCGAAGCCGGCAGAAATCTTCATCCAAGCGGGCCGAAGTCTTCATCCAAGCCGGCAGAAGTCTTCATCCAGACGGCATCTTCTATCTTCATCAATCCGTTCTTTTTCTGGACCAGCCAATAGGATTGAAGCTCAGTCCTATTGGCTGATTGCATAAGCCAATAGGAATTTTCACTTTTTATCACCTTTTATTCACCTTTTATCATAAATTCTATCAGCCAATCAGAATTCAAGGGACGCCATCTTGGATGACGTCCCTTAAAGGAACCTTCATTCTTCGTTAGCCATGGAAAGAAGAGGATGCTTCGCACCGGATGTCTTGAAGATGGAGCCGCTCCGCGCCGGATGGATGAAGATAGAAAATGCTGTCTGGATGAAGACTTCTGCTGGCTTGGATGAAGACTTCAGCCCGCTTGGATGAAGACTTCTGCTGGCTTCGCTGAGGCCTTCTGCCGCTTCGTTGAGGATGGATGTCCGGTCTTCAAAAACTGTAAGTGGATCTTCGGGGGTTAGTGTTAGGTTTTATTAAGGGTTTATTGGGTGGGTTTTATTTTTATATTAGGGTTTGGGCAGAAAAAGAGCTAAATGCCCTTTTAAGGGCAATGCCCATCCAAATGCCCTTTTCGGGGGAATGGGGAGCTTAGTTTTTTTAGATAGGATTTTATTTGGGGGGTTTGGTTGTGTGGGTGGTTTGTTTTTGTTTTTACAGGTAAAATAGCTGATTTCTTTGGGGCAATGCCCCGCAAAAGGCCCTTTTAAGGGCTATTGGCAGTTTAGTGTAGGCTAGGGTTTTTTTTATTTTGGGGGGGCTTTTTTATTTTGATAGGGCTATTAAATTAGGTGTAATTAGTTTAAATATTTGATAATTTCTTTTTTATCTTGTGTAATTTAGTGTTTGTTTTTTTTGTAATTTAGTTAATGGTATGTAATTAATGTAATTTATTTAATTGTAGTGTAAGGTTAGGTGTAAGTGTAACTCAGGTTAGGTTTTATTTTACAGGTAAATTTGTATTTATTTTAACTAGATAGTTAGTAAATACTTAATTACTATTTACTAACTAATCTACCTAGTTAAAATAAATACAAACTTGCCTGTGAAATAAAAATAAAACCTAAGATAGCTACAATGTAACTATTAGTTATATTGTAGCTAGTTTAGGGTTTATTTTATAGGTAAGTATTTAGTTTTAAATAGAAATTATTTAGTTAATGATAGGAATTTTTAATTAGATTTATTTTAATTATATTAAAGTCAGTGGGTGTTAGGGTTAGACTTAAGGTTAGGTTTAGGGGTTAATAACTTTAGTATAGTGGCGGCGACGTTGGGGACGGAAGATTAGGGGTTAATAAGTGTAGGTAGGCAGCAACGACATTGGGGGTGGCAGATTAAGGGTTAATAAATGTAGGTAGGTGGTGGCGATGTTAGGGGCGGCAGATTAGGGGTTAATAAGTGTACTGTAGGTGGCGGAGACATTGGGGCAGCAGATTAGGGGTTAATAACAGTAATGTAGGTGGCAGCGATGTCGGGGGCGGCAGATTAGGGGTGTTTAGACTCGGGGTTTATGTTAGGGTGTTAGGTGTAAACATAAATTTTGTTTCCCCATAGGAATCAATACGGCTGCGTTACGGATCTTTAAGCTCCTTTTTTGCAGGTGTTCGGCTTTTTTTTAGCCGGCTCTCCCCATTGATGTCTATGAGCTGGCTCTCCCCATTGATGTCTTTGAGCTGGTTTTATGTGCACGAGCACGTAAAACCAGCTCAAAGCAGCACTGGTATTTGAGTGTGGTATGGAGGTCAATTTTGCTCAACACTCACATATTGCCTGCTAACGCCGGGTTTATGAAAACCTGTAATAGCAGCGCTATAGGGAGGTGAGCGGTGGAAATAACTTGCAAGTTAGTACCGAGCCGCTCTTACCGCAAAACTCGTAATCTAGCCGATTGTTTTTATTAATTCTCATTTAAATGACTGTTATTATTTCAGAAGTTATCACAATGAAGTGTTCTTGTTTAGGGATTTAGTAGTATGCATCAGTTTTGATGTATTTCTTTTATGATGTTTTTTTTAAATGTGTGTTGCTTGGTCATTCATTTTGTCTTACAGAAATTAAAGTGGCAATGTACTTAGGCAAACAGCTGATAGTTCATGGTATTTAAATTTCCTGCAGGAAAACCTTTTCAAATAGATTTAGCTATCTGTCAATCTCAGCTCGCTTTACCATTCTTTGGCGAAGAGGAATGTACATATTCACCCCTGTCCCCCCTGCTTCTCCTCCAGCATTTACCATTGCACATGAGCGCTCCTGTGTGCTCTTGTTCAACCTCGCTCCCTGCCCGCGCACAGACAATCACACGTGGGAAGGAGCTTTCAATCTCCCCGGTCGGAAGCGAACCTAATAGGTGGAGAAACAGGGCAGGGAGGCAACTGCCTGATGATAAATCCTGACTGCAGGTTTGCTTGTGCTTGTGTACATTGGGGTTCCACGCTTCCAGAATTTCAGTGTGCAGAGGCGATTGCATGAAGAGAAGAGCTCAAATTGATAGCTCATAGAAGAGACCCGAAGAAAAGAAGATGCGGAGCATAAGTGGCAGAAGAGGCCACCAAAGTCCTTCTCCACTGGCATGAAGATGGGCCCCCCGGCACCAGGAACCGTGACGAAGTGGGCCCAAGTCGGATCAAGAGAAGCTGGATTTCTTAACAGTGAGTACAACTTTTGGGGTTAGGACTTTTTTGGGGTAAGTTTTTTATTTTTAAGAATAGACTCTTACGGCTAGATTACGAGTGGTGCGTTAGGGTAAAAAAGCAGTGTTAAGAGGTCCTCACGCTGCTTTTTTACGCCCGCTGATATTACGAGTCTTGAAGGTTTAGGGGCACCGCACACTTCTTTGGCCTTACCGCAAAACGACTTATGTAAACTTCATAAAGTCTTTTTTCTATGGGACTTCCATAGCGCTGATATTACGAGTTTATCCTGGGAGGCCAAAAAGTGAGCGGTACACCCTACCCTGTCAAGAGTCCTAACGCATTTAAAAGTCAGTAGTTATGAGTTTTACACTACAACGATGTTGCATAAAACTCATAACTAAAGTGCTAAAAAGTACACTAACACCCATAAACTACCTATTAACCCCTAAACCGAGGCCCTCCTGCATCGCAAACACTATAATACAAATTTTAACCCCTAATCTGCCGCTCCGGACACCGCTGCCACCTACATTATATAATTACAGTGGACTGTTTTATAGAGACTTATTTTTAATTCCTTTGTTCAGTAAGGTTTTGAAATGTGATATCATGTCACCGGTATCCTTAAAATTGGAACCAAAAAGTGAACGGTTACCAGATAGAGGGCTGGATCACAGTTACAATAAGCAATATTGCAATTATATTAACTTGCACAAATATTTCAAGTTGAAAAGCGCAATCTAAATGAACACGTTGGGTTTGTGTGAGTGAAGGCCTAGTGTAAAGGTTAAGAGTTAAAAAAATGTGTACCAAACACAACATAAATACATTAAAATAAACGATGTAGCGTATTATGCCCACCGTGCATCGATAAATGCCGACAGCATACGCTGTCGGCATTTATCATTGCACGAACAGTTCTTATGAACTGCTGGTGCAATGCGGCCCCCTGCAGTTTTGCGGCCAATCAGCCGCTAGCAAGGGGTTTAAATCAAGCCGATCGTATTCGTTCGTGTTGATTTCTGTCCGCAGCCTCAGAGCAGGCGGACAAGTTATAGAGAAGCCTGAAGGCTCGCCGGTAACAAGGGGCATCAAGCTCCGTACGGAGTTTGATAAGCTAGCCCCTTACACTCATATATATACACTATCTGATAAAAAAAATCATATAAATATTAATAAAACATTTATATAAAGGTTAAAAGGTATATGACAAAGTATTTGAATGGAATGGGCTTTAATGTGTGTGTGTATATAAAGATTTTGTGTGATATTTCTCCATGCCAGTGAGGTTTTCATCTTCAGGCCTTTGGTGAGGGAACAAATCTTTATAAATGCTGCAACTTTCAAGTTAAGATTTTTAGACAACTTTGTTTTACAAGATATTAATTTCACAAAAAGGTTTTATTTAATTTATTATCTTGTCATGTTTAAATTAGGTATTACCTGTTACATTGGGATCCTACGCACCTCAGGGAAATCTGTTACACCATTTTACCCATGCAAAGCCTGTAACTCTAAGCTGAGCTGTTCACATTTCATACCTATGCGTTTCCAAGTAAAATCAATCAATGAACCATTTAATGTTAAGAAAGCTATTTAAGCTTTTACTGTAACACTTATAAATTCTTAGTATCATTTTTTGCTTACACACTCAATAGTTATAGGATGGATGGCACTGTCTATAATAACAAACGTAAAATCTGCTTTTTCTTTCGTATAAGGAGATTTTGTTGCCTAGGAAGAATTTAAAGGGAGCTTGTACCTCAATACTAATTTATTTTGACTTCTAAAGACCATGCAAATATATGTGTTTAACTGCCACAGCTAAAGAGATATGAAACCCAAAAAATCTCTTTTGTGTTTCAGAGCATACAATTTTAAAAAGGTTCCAATTTTTTTGTGTGTCAAATTTGCTTCTTTCCCATGATATTCTGTGTTGAAGAGATAAATAGATAGGTGTCTGGCGCACTACGTGGCAGAAAATAGTGCTTGTATTTTTTATTTACAGGTAAAAGAGCTGATTTCTTTGGGGCAATGCCCCGCAAAAGGCCCTTTTAAGGGCTATTTGTAGTTTATTGTAGGCTAGGGTTTTTTTTATTTTGGGGGGGCTTTATTATTTTCATAGGGCCCTTAGATTAGGTGTAAATAGTAAGGATGGGCGAATGTGTAAATTTTCGAATTTCGAATGTAGAACGAATGTTATTACCGAAATTCGAATTATAAATCCAAATGTCGATAAGAACGAATATTCTTAAAAATTCTAAAATCGAATGTTATTTACAGTTTTCGAATGTCACTTTCGAATTCGAATGTTTATAATTATATCGAATGTCCACATTCGAAATTTCGAATTTAACATTCTATTTAACAAATACTATTTAGAAGTTCAATAGTTCATGTGGTAGGGCGGGAATCTAGTAAATTGATACATAATAGATACAAATATATCATTTCAAATGTTTCTCTATAGAATATTGCATAATTCGAACATTACATTTAAAGAAAGCATTAGAAATACTATTACAAACATATAAATTCAAATTTTTCGAATTCCAATATTGCATAATTCGAATATTACATTTAAAGAAAAAGCATTAGAAATACTATTACAATCTAAATTCGAATTTTTTCAAAAAGAATATTTTCGAATGTAATCGTAAAATTCGAAACCGAACATTCGAAAATCGAATGTTAGAATGTTATGTAAACATTCGAAATTCGATTCGAATGAACGAATGTGTTAAAATTCGTGCAGTTTTTCGAATGTTGCGAAACATTCGCCCATCTCTTATAATTAGTTTAAATCTTTGATAATTTCTTTTTTATTTTGTGTAACTTAGTGTTTATTTTTTTTTGTAACTTAGTGTTTGTTAGTTTTTTGTAACTTAGTAATTTTTTAGTTTAGATTTAGATTATTTGAGTAGGGTTAGGTGTTTAAATATATAATACTAGTCCTAAAGCCCGTTCACACAGGACATTTTTTTCAGTACAGCGGTCCCACCCCTTGCGCTCTCTCCCTCCCCCTCTCTTTTGCTCTCTCTCCCCCCTCTCTTTTGCTCTCTCTCTCCCCCTCTCTTTTGAGCTCTCTCTCTCCCCCCTCTCTTTTGCGCTCTCCCCCCTTCTCTTTTGCGCTCTCTCTCTCCCCCCTCTCTTTTGCGCTCTCTCTCCCCCTCTCTTTTGCGCTCTCTCTCCCCATCTCTTTTGCGCTCTCTCTCCCCATCTCTTTTGCGCTATCTCTCTCCCATCTCTTTTGCGCTATCTCTCTCCCATCTCTTTTGCGCTCTCTCTCCCCCCATCTCTTTTGTGCTCTCTCTCCCCCTCTCTTTTGAGCTCTCTCCCCCCCCTCTCTCTCTCCCCTCATCTCCTCTCTCTCCCCTCCTCTCTCTCTCTCTCTCTCTCCCCCTCTCTCTCCCCCCTCTCTTTTGTGCTCTCTCTCCCCCCCTCTCTCTCTCCCCCCAACCTCTCTCTCTCCCCTCCTCTCTCTCTCTCTCCCCTCCTCTCTCTCTCTCTCTCTCTCTCTCTCTCTACCCCCTCCTCTCTCTCTCTCCCACCTCCTCTCTCTCTCCCCCCTCCTCTCTCTCCCCCTCCTCTCTCTCTCCCCCCCTCCACTCCCCCCCCCCTCCTCTCTCTCCCCCCTCCTCTTTCTCCCCCCCTCCTCTCTCTCTCCCCCCTCCTCTCTCTCTCTCTCTCTCTCTCTCCCCTCTCTCTCTCTCCCCCCTCCTCTCTCTCCCCCCCTCCTCTCTCTCCCCCCTCCTCTCTCTCTCCCCCCTCCTCTCTCTCCCCCCCCTCCTCTCTCTCCCCCCTCCTCTCTCTCTCCCCCTCTCTCTCTCCCCTCTCTCTCTCTCCCCCCTCCTCTCTCTCCCCCCCTCCTCTCTCTCCCCCCTCCTCTCTCTCTCCCCCTCTCTCTCCCCCCTCTCTTTTGTGCTCTCTCTCCCCCCCTCTCTCTCTCCCCCCAACCTCTCTCTCTCCCCTCCCCTCTCTCTCTCTCCCCTCCTCTCTCTCTCTCTCTCTCTCTCTCTACCCCCTCCTCTCTCTCTCTCCCACCTCCTCTCTCTCTCCCCCCTCCTCTCTCTCCCCCTCCTCTCTCTCTCCCCCCCTCCACTCCCCCCCCCCCCCTCCTCTCTCTCCCCCCTCCTCTTTCTCCCCCCCTCCTCTCTCTCTCCCCCCTCCTCTCTCTCTCTCTCTCTCTCTCTCTCCCCTCTCTCTCTCTCCCCCCTCCTCTCTCTCCCCCCCTCCTCTCTCTCCCCCCTCCTCTCTCTCTCCCCCCTCCTCTCTCTCCCCCCTCCTCTCTCTCCCCCCTCCTTTCTCTCTCCCCCCTCCTCTCTCACTCCCCCCTCTCTCTCTCCCCCTCCTCTCTCTCCCCCCTCCTCTCTCTCTCTCTCTCTCCCCTCCTCTCTCTCCCCCCTCCTCTCTCTCTCTCCCCCTCCTCTCTCCCCCCTCCTCTCTCTCCCCCCTCCTCTCTCTCTCTCTCTCTCCCCCCTCCTCTCTCTCTCTCCCCCCACCTCTCTCTCTCCCCCCTCTCTGTCCCCCCTCTCTGTCCCCCCTCTCCTCTCTCTCCCCCCTCTCCTCTCTCTCCCCCCTCTCCTCTCTCCCCCCCTCTCCTCTCTCCCCCCCTCTCCTCTCTCTCTCCCCCCTCTCCTCTCTCTCTCCCCCATCCTCTCTCTCTCTCCCCCCTCCTCTCTCCCCCTCTCCTCTCTCTCTCTCCCCCCACTCCTATCTCTCTCTCTCCCCCCTCCCCTCTCTCTTTCTCTCTCCCCCCTCTCCTCTCTCTCTCTCCCCCCTCCTCTCTCCCTATCCCCCTCTCTTCTCTCTCCCCCCTCTCCTCTCTCCCCCCTCTCTCTCTCCCCCTCCTCTCTCTCCCCCCTCCTCTCTCTCCCCCCTCCTCTCTCTCCCCCTCCTCTCTCTCTCCCCCCTCTTCTCTCTCCCCCCCTCCTCTCTCTCCCCCCTCCTCTCTCTCTCTCCCCCTCCTCTCTCCTCTCTCCCCCCTCCTCTCTCTCTCCCCCCCCCTCTCTCTCTCCCCGCACCTCTCTCTCTCTCCCCTCTCTCTCCCCCTTCTCCTCTCTCTTTCTCCCCCCCTCTCTCTCTCACCCTTCTCCTCTCTCTCTCTCTCTCTCTCTCTCTCTCCCCTCTCCTCTCTCTCTCTCCCCCCCTCTCCTCTCTTTCTCTCCCCCCTCTCCTCTCTCTCTCTCTCCCCACTCTCCTCTCTCTCTCCCCCCTCTCCCCTCTCTCTCTCCCCCTCTCTCTCTCTCTCTCTCTCTCCCCCCCTCTCCTCTCTCTCTCCCCCTCTCCTCTCTCTCTCTCCCCCTCTCCTCTCTCTCCCCCCTCTCCTCTCTCCCCACCTCTCCTCTCTCTCTCCCCCCTCTCCTCTCTCTCTCTCCCCCGTCCTCTCTCTCCCCCCCTCCTCTCTCTCTCTCCCCCCTCTCCTCTCTCTCCCCCCTCCTCTCTCCCCCTCTCCTCTCTCTCTCCCCCACATCTATCTCTCTCTCCCCCCCTCTCCTCTCTCTTTCTCTCTCCCCCCTCTCCTCTCTCTGTCCCCCCTCCTCTCTCTCTCTCCCCCCTCTGCTCTCTCTCCCCCCCTCTCCTCTCTCTCTCTCTCTCTCTCTCTCTCCCCCCTCTCCTCTCTCTCTCCCCCCTCCTCTCTCTCCCTCCCCCTCTCCTCTCTCTCTCTCCCCTCTTCTCTCTCCCCCTCTCCTCTCTCCCCCCTCTCCTCTCTCCCCCCTCTCCTCTCTCTCCCCCCTCTCCTCTCTCTCTCCCCCCTCTCCTCTCTCTCTCTCTCCCCCTCTCCTCTCTCTCTCTTCCCCCTCCTCTCTCTCTCTTCCCCCCTCCTCTCTCTCTCTCTCTTCCCCCTCTCCTCTCTACCCACTCTATCTCGCGACCGCGCCCGACCACGCCCCCTTCATGTCTGAACACGCCCCTTTCACTGCCCTTCACACCAGGTCACGCCCCCTTCATGCCGGCCACGCCCCCAGCTCACGTCCGGCCACTTCTGCCGCAGATGAGATCAGCTAGGGACTGGGAGTAGGACTCAAAGGCCAGGTGTGTTTGTCCTCGTGCTGTCTCTACTGCGCGTGACAGCTTCGGACAAACACACTTGGTCTTTTATATAATAGGATAGTTCATTTCATTTGTAGTTTAATGTAATTTTAGTATAACAGTTAGGGAAGATTAATTATTAGTTTAATATAGTTTAATGTAATTTAGTCTAACAGTTAGGGTAGATTAATTATTAGTTTAATATAGTTTAATGTAATTTAGTCTAACAGTTAGGGTAGATTAATTATTAGTTTAATATAGTTTAATGTAATTTTAGTATAATAGTTAGGGTAGGTTCATTAATAGTTTAATATAGTTTAATTTAAATCTAAAGGTAAGTTTAAATTTATTAAGATAGGAATGAGTTAATATTTAATATAAAGTTAGCGGGTTGTTAGGTTTAGGGGTTAATAGTTTAATTTAGTTTATGGCGATGTGGGGAGCTGGCGGTTTAGGGGTTAATAGGTTTAGTAAGTGCTAGTGATGTGGGAGGCCAGGGGTTTATGGGTTAATACATTTATTTAGTTGAGGTGGGCTCCGGGAGCGGCAGGATAGGGGTTAATAACTTTATGTAGGTGGCGGCGGTGTAGGGGGCGGCAGATTAGGGGTGTTTAGACTCGAGGTATATGGTAGGGTGTTAGGTGTAAACATAACTTTTATTCTCCCATAGGAATCAATGGGATATCGGGCAGCAGCGAACATTAGCTTTCGCTGCTTTCAGACTCCCATTGATTCCTATGGCATCCGCCGCCTCCAGGCCAGCGGATTGAAAACCAGGTACGCTGGGCCGGAATAGTGGCGAGCGTACCTGTTAGAACTTTGATAACTTGCAAAAGTAGTCAGATAGTGCCGAATTTGCATTCGGAACATCTGTAATGACGTAAGCATTGATCTGTGTCGGACTGAGACCGGCGGATCGTATGTTACATCACAGATTTCAACTTTTGCCGGTCTGTAGGGTTTGATAAATAAGAGGAATCAAGCTTGCCACAATTACGCTGCGGAATTCCAGCGTATTTGCGGTTGATGGCTTGATAAATAGGCCTCATAGACTTGAAGGTTCCGTAGTGCCAAAATAACAATTTGTTTGAGCAAGTCATTTTTGCATTTCTGAGCCTATCCTACCCCCTTGCAAAGGATTTAAATACATAGGTGAAGTTCCACTGTGGATCTTCAAACATTATAGCTCTTGGGCAGAACACAGACGATGATTGGTGGGTTGGATAGCTCCCAATTATCCAACTCCAACCATTTCAATGATGAATGCAGATTCAATTTAAATAATATATAGTTAAAGCAACATTAATGAACATTTTCACATTCATTTTCCCCTAAACAAATAATTCAAACTAGCAAGTAAGCCAGTAATTCTTAGGCTCGACCTGTCTGTAACAAATCTTTTCCATTATTTGAATATCTTAATTAAATGTTTTATATGATTATACCTTATATCATTAATAGACCACACAATTCTATTAAAAGGTATTATTGTTCAAGTGATTATATTAAATATTACTATGCAGTTCAGTTCAATTGACATTCATTACAATTTATGCACACTAATAAGGGTAAAACTATGAAAAATCTAAACCTACATCCACATGTAAAATGTAATATACAGGGTTTTCTGGATCTGAGTTGGAAAATTCAATATACCTTCTGTTCATTCAAAATGTGTTACTTATTGTTCTCTTAGATAAAAAAAAAAAGATATGATGTCTATCTTGAAATTGAAAAGATTTTAATCCACATGGATGAAAGTGTCTAGACACATAAGTACATCATGAATTTGTTACTGGATAGCCAAGAAATTTCCCCTCCACTTTCTGTATATTTTTTACTATAATCACTTCAGATTGACCTTTGCATTTCTTACAGACACTTGTTGTAAAAAGGGAGATCATATTAAAGGCCAGATTACGAGTGGCGTGCTAACAGTTACGCACAAGCGAAAAGGGGTTTATCGTAGGTGTTTGCACACGTAGGGTGTAGTGCTCATATTACAAGTTTGAAGTATATGCGAACACAAGAGGGCAATCGGAATTTACGCTAGAATGATTACCACATACTCAGAGCTCTGGTTAACTGTTTCGCAAAATAAAAAAGTGTCACAAAACATAAAAAATGCATTAAAAAGTACAGTTACACTTACAATAACTGTCTAATAAAAAAATATTTATAAAAAATATTGCACAAAACAGTTATAAGGGCTCAAAGATATGAGTTCTCAAGTGTAAGAAAAAAGGCAGGTAAAGCAAAAAGTTTCTAGTATATAGTAGCTATATATAGTTGTGCTCATAAGTTTACATACCCTGGCAGAATTTATGATTTATTGGCCATTTTTCAGAGAATATGAATGATAACACAAAAACTTTTCTTTCACTCATGGTTAGTGTTTGGCTGAAGCCATTTATTATCAATCAACTGTGTTTATTCTTTTTAAATCATGTTCTTAAAGGTACAGTCAAGTTAAAAAAAAAATATTTCATGATTTAAATAGGGCATGTAATTTTAAACAACTTTCCAATTTACTTTTATTACCAATTTTGCTTTGTTCTCTTGGTATTCTTAGTTGAAAGCTAAATCTAGAAGGTATATATGCTAATTTCTTAAGCCTAGATTTAGAGTTTGGCGTTAGCCGTGAAAACCAGCGTTAGAGGCTCCTAACGCTGGTTTTAGGCTACCGCCGGTATTTGGAGTCACTCAAAATAGGGTCTAACGCTCACTTTCCAGCCGCGACTTTTCCATACCGCAGATCCCCTTACGTAAATTGCGTATCCTATCTTTTCAATGGGATTTTTCTAACTCCGGTATTTAGAGTCGTTTCTGAAGTGAGCGTTAGACATCTAACGACAAAACTCCAGCCGCAGGAAAAAAGTCAGTAGTTAAGAGCTTTCTGGGCTAACGCCGGTTTATAAAGCTCTTAACTACTGTGCTCTAAAGTACACTAACACCCATAAACTACCTATGTACCCCTAAACCGAGGTCCCCCCACATCGCCGACACTCGAAAAAAAATTTTTAACCCCTAATCTGCCGACCGCCACCTACGTTATTCTTATGTACCCCTAATCTGCTGCCCCTAACACCGCCGACCCCTGTATTATATTTATTAACCCCTAATCTGCCCCCCTCAACGTCGCCTCCACCTGCCTACACTTATTAACCCCTAATCTGCCGACCGCAAAGCGCCGCCACCTACATTATCCTTATGTACCCCTAATCTGCTGCCCCTAACACCGCCGACCCCTATATTATATTTATTAACCCCTAATCTGCCCCCCACAACGTCGCTTCCACCTGCCAACACTTATTAACCCCTAATCTGCCGACCGGACCTGAGCGCTACTATAATAAAGTTATTAACCCCTAATCTGCCTCACTAACCCTATAATAAATAGTATTAACCCCTAATCTGCCCTCCCTAACATCGCCGATAGCTAACTTCAATTATTAACCCCTAATCTGCCGACCGAATCTCGCCGCTATTCTAATAAATGTATTAACCCCTAAAGCTAAGTCTAACCCTAATACTAACACCCCCCTAAGTTAAATATAATTTAAATCTAACGAAATTAATTAACTCTTATTAAATAAATTATTCCAATTTAAAGCTAAATACTTACCTGTAAAATAAATCCTAATATAGCTACAATATAAATTGGGATTATCCTAAGTTATGAAGGTATAATCTAGATTTTATTAAAGACACAGAGACGATTATTTTGCATTCTCTTTCTTTACTATTAAAATGCAGTTATTCAAAGATAGATAAAATACAACAAACTGTCAAATTTAAAAAGTAGACAGTAAACAAATAAAGAAATCAGTGACCAATAAGGATAGAGAACTGATTAAACTAAAATCACATAACCAATCAGATTGCATATGAGTCCTATAAACTGTCCAAAATACATCAATATATCCTCTTTCTTTGAAACTGAAGAAGGAAACAGAAGATCCAAGATGAAGAAATAACTCCAAACGAACAGGAAGCAGAAAACCATGAAGAGAAGGAGCTTGACAAGAAAAATCATCCATGAAGAAAACTCCAACTTGTCCGGAAGGATGGAAAAACAACTGGAAAACTGTTGAAGATCTGGAAAACTTGATAGAAGATCTGACTTTTTCCGAAGATGTGAAGGAACAAAGTCTCTTAGGAGAAGATCCTTATTATTGGTTGATAACTGAAATAAATATACAAATCATGTTAAAATATATAATAAAACACAATAAGGGTGGGAATAATATATATCACAATATACAACAGAGGAGGGAAAATAATCGTCTCTGTGTCTTTAATAAAATCTAGATTATACCTTCATAACTTAGGATAATCCCAATTTTATTACAAGACCAGAGACTCATATTTTGCTAGTTTAAAGCAACTAACAAAATAAATTTAACGAGGCATGTTCAATGGGTTTAAAATAAAATTGTTTAAAAATAGAATCAGAAGACCAGTCAGCTGCATCCAAAATTTGTTGAAGGGTAGCAGCTTTCAAAAATGCTTTAGAAGCGGCTGATCCTCTAACAGAGTGAGCGGAAAAAGAAACATCAATACCTGCTTCACTCATAACCCATTTAACCCACCTGGCAATAGAAGTAGAGGAGACAGGATGATGAGGAGGAATAAAAGATAGCAACAGTTGATTAGAGGAAGAAGAACGAAAAGAAGAAGTTCTGCGTTCATATTCTTTGAGACATACAACCACACAAAGAAGAGGTTCTGAAGGTAAGTATGGATAGAAAATCGAAGTAGAAAAAGATTTAGTTCTTTTAGAGATAAAGAAAGTAACGCCTTCAGGAGTAAAACGTTTAGAATCAAAATCTAAAGCTCTAACATCAGAAACTCTACGAAAGGAAATCAAACACAAAAGGGTAGCCAATTTAGCAGTAAGTTGTTTTAAAGATAAAAATTCATTAGAAGGCCAGGATTTAAAAAGGGAAAATATAAGATCCACATCCCAAAAAGAAGAATATTTAGGAGTTGGAGGTCTTTTAAGTTTAATTGCTTTCATTAATTTACAAATTAAAGGATGTTGACCCACAGGGAAATTATTAATAAAAGAATGTTTAGCTGAAATTGCGGATCTAGAAACATTAATGGTTCTATAAGCTAATCCTGATTCGAAAAGAGAAGTGAGAAAATTAACTATAAAAGTTATATCCACTGAAAGGGGATCCAAACTTCTTTCCACGCACCAGCCAGACCATCTGGTCCATGCGGAAAAATAACATTTTTTGGTCCCGGGGGCCAAAGAGTCCCCGAGGAGATCTTGAGCTTGTTGTGATAAACCTTTGAAAGACGAAGATTGCCCGAAATTGACCAAGCTATAAGACGAAGCGATCCTTGGATGATAAGATCGTGAGGATATCCTTCTGGGTCTGATAACAGAAGAGGAAAAACAGGAAGAAGAAGAGGATGGTTGACAGACAATTCTAGAAGAGATGGGTACCACGGTTGAGACGGCCAAAGAGGAGTGATGAGAAGAATTGAAAGAAGATCTCGACGGACTATTGAAATGACTCTCTGAATCATAGAAAACGGAGGAAATGCATAAGCTGTCTGAAGAGGCCAAGGATGAAGAAATGCATCTATCGCCAAAGCCTCCGGATCTGGACGCCAACTGAAATAAGGACGAATCTGATGATTCAGTCTCGAAGCGAACAGATCCATCGAAAAGGGACCTCTGAGAGATTGCAGCGCCTGAAAAACTTGAAAATGAAGTTTCCAATCGCTGGAATCTGTCAGATATCGAGAACCCCAATCCGCCGCGACATTGGATAGACCTGGAATATATTCTGCTTTTACCGAAATATTTCTGTCCAAGCAAAGATGAATGAATTCTTTCGTAATAATGGACAAATCTCTCGATTTTGTACCACCTAAACGATTCAAATAACGTACTGCAGAAATATTGTCCATTCTGAGTAAAATGGACACAGGAAAAGAATCTTTTACAAAACTTTTGACTGCAAAAGAGCCTGCCAAAAGTTCTAAGCAATTGATGTGAAAATGTTTTTCTTCTGAAGACCATTTTCCTCCTGTGATCGAAGGACCACAACGAGCTCCCCAACCCGTAAGACTGGCATCGGATTCTATAATTAAATCCGGAGATTTCCCAAAAATGGCTCTCCCATTCCAGGCTTCTATATGAGAAAGCCACCATGAAAGTTCTTCTTTGGCTTCCGATGAAAGAGGAATGAGATGAGAATAAGATAAACCTTTCTGAAGGTGAAAAATTTTTAGACGTTGAAGTTCCCTGTAGTGAAGAGGGGCAGGAAAAATAGCCTGAATAGAGGATGAAAGTAACCCAACTATTCTGGCTATAGTCCTGATGGGAACTACAGACAAAGAAAGAGTTTTTGAAATCTCTTTCTTGATATTTACAATTTTTTCTCTGGGAAGGCTTAAGGTAGATTTCATTGTATCTATTAAAAAAACCCAAAAAGGTTAGAGATTTGGTTGGAAAAAGGACAGATTTCTCTTTGTTGACTAGAAAACCTAAATTTTCTAAAATATAGATAGTAAGGTTGAGGTGAGAATTCAAAATAACTGAATTTTGATTCATAATCAGAATATCGTCTAAATAGATGATAAGTCGAACACCCCGAAGACGAAGCCAAGTAATTATAGGTTTCATTAATTTGGTGAAAATCCAAGGGGCTGAAGATAAACCGAAAGGCATGCAAGTAAATCTCCAGATTTTTCCCTCCCAATTGAAGGAGAGAAATTTCCTGTGACTTAGAGCTACCGGAACCGTGAGATAAGCATCTGTTAAGTCTAATCTGACTAAAAAATCGTTGTCTAGAAGACAATCTCTGAGAAGATGAATACCTTCCATTTTGAAATGTCGATAAACCACAAAGGCGTTTAGAGATCTTAAATTTATAACTGGGCGAAATTGACCATTTTTCTTTTTCACTAGAAAAAGATTGCTGAAAAAACAATTTTGAAGATCTGAAACTGGTTCTATTGCTTGTTTTTCTATTAAATTTAGAATTTCTTTTTGAACCAAAATGTTGTCTGAAACAGAAAATTTTATTGGAACTGGAAGAGATTTTTGAACTGGGGGAGAAATAAAATCTATAAAAAGACCTGAAACCGTCTGAAGGACCCATTGATCTGAAGTTATTAACTTCCAATTTTGAGCAAAAAGAGATAATCTGCCTCCTACTAAGTTTTGGAAAGAATTCTGAGAAGGAGGAAAATAAAAATTTACCTTGAGATGGGCGAGATCTTTGCCTCGAACGTTGGAGTCTAGGATTCCAAAATCTTCCTCTGGATGGGAAGAAATTTGAGGAAATTGGATTTTGAAATGGTCTTTGTAAATTAAATTGCTGGTTGGTAAATTGAGACCTGTTTGGATATGAGGCACGGCCGGGAAAGCGGCCTCTACCTTTCCCAGCCTGTTCAGAAAAACGTTCTTGGTGAAAAATCTTTTTCATAGATGTACGAACTTTATTCAGATTAGAGAAGGTATTTACATAACTATTAAGTTCTTTAATAAATGTGTCTCCAAATAAAAGGCCATTAGTATCTGTATGGATTTCATTTATTGCAAAATCACACACCTTGGGGTCGATACGTCTAAGAATGTTTCGTCTACGTTCAGAATACATGGCAGAGTTGGCGTTGCCCAGAAAGCTGAGTATCCTCTGAAGCCATTCTCTGACAATAACCGGATCAAGCAATGAGTTATCATATACAGCTTGTTCCGATAAATCAAAAAGCTTAGCTAAAGGACCAATAGTATCAAGCATTTTGTCTTGACAAATTTTCCAAGCACGGTCCATGCCTTTCTTTAACTTAAAACCTGGGGATCCTATGAATTTTAAAATTTTTGGATCTACTTCAGGTGTAATACCAGCGTTGTTAGGTAGAATAGGTCTGGGGCATTCTGCCCTCATCTTATTTCTAGAGTCCCTTTTTAAAGGTTGACGTAACTGGTAATCAATGAATTCTGCAATATCAGACGAAGGGCACCACTCCGCAGATCTAGGGTGATGCAGATCGTCTGCATTAAACCTAGGATTTCCTAAGCAATCAAAAAATTTTACTTTAGAAGAATCTAAATGTTTAGATTTTTTAAGAGCTTTTTTAAATTTTTTAATCTTCGGAGATGCCGAAGAATTATCTGAAGAGTTAGACAAATAATTTTCTGATTTATTAGAATTCATAGAGGAATCAGAATTAACTTCGGTATCAGAAATCTCAGATTCTTCATCATTGGCCAAAGCCTCTCCCATAAGTAACCTCTTGGGAGTAGAGGGAATTGCAGGTGTTTTCCTTCCTTTCCTGCCAGGAACAACCGAACCAGAGACAATCTGGCGAGATTTCTGTAGTAATTTTTTACTAGTTTTAATGCCACTTGAAACAGGCCTTTTCCTTTTTAAAGTCTTTTTATTTGATTTGTTAATTAATAAAGAAATCTTTTCAAGCATTGAATTCATTGATGTGTCAATCATCTTTTGAACACCCTCTGAACTAAGAGGGTTCAAATCTGAAGATTGAGACATAATTAAAATATATATAAAATTATCTAACTTAAAGTAAATTTAAAATAAACAGTCATAAAAATTTAAGAATAAAATTAAAAATTTTTTAAATAAATATAATGACCCCAAGAATGTGAACATACAAATAAGTGAAGGAAATAATCTTACAGAAATATAATATAAGTAATTATAATGATAAATAATAATAATGGCCAGAAGATGGAGACACAGTCCAACAATAAGAATAAAGTGATTCAAGAACCGGCTAGAAGAAAATACTGAGTAACGTAATTAATATTGCAACAATATAACCGCCATCCGACATAGAACAGCTGATTGTCGGAATGAGGGCGGAAGCAAGGAAAAAACTACTGCGCAATACCGAGGGGAAAACTGCGCATGCGCACTGAGACCGACACAGTCAAGATGGACGTCGGAACAGTGCTGCACAACGCAGCAGGGAAAAAACTGCATATAATCAAGAAGGGGTTAGAAATCGCCGAAACCAAAGCGCAATAAAACCGGAAAAGGGACATAACAAAAGTAAGTTAAAATTAAAACAAAAAACCAACGAAAATAAATAAACAAAAGTCAAATGAAAACAAAGTCAAATATGAAAATACAATGACAAAGGCATTCTACAATAATAAATTTTAATAAGCTTAAATAACGAAAAAACGTTAATAACATTTATAATACGAAAATATTATAAGCAATACTTATCCTTTCAGTTGCAGTAAAAGAAAGAGGATATATTGATGTATTTTGGACAGTTTATAGGACTCATATGCAATCTGATTGGTTATGTGATTTTAGTTTAATCAGTTCTCTATCCTTATTGGTCACTGATTTCTTTATTTGTTTACTGTCTACTTTTTAAATTTGACAGTTTGTTGTATTTTATCTATCTTTGAATAACTGCATTTTAATAGTAAAGAAAGAGAATGCAAAATATGAGTCTCTGGTCTTGTAATAAAATTATAATTATATTATAGCTATTTTAGGATTTATATTTATTTTACAGGTAACTTTGTATTTATTTTAACCAGGTAAAATAGCTATTAAATAGTTAAGAACTATTTAATAGCTAAAATAGTTAAAATAATTACAAATTTTCCTGTAAAAGAAATCCTAACCTAAGTTACAAATAAACCTAACACTAGACTTTCAATAAATTAATTAAATAAACTACCTACAATTACCTACAATTAACCTAACACTACACTATCAATAAATTAATTAAATACAATTGCTACAAATAAATACAATTAAATAAACTAGCTAAAGTACAAAAAATAAAAAAGAACTAAGTTACAAAAAATAAAAAAATATTTACAAACATAAGAAAAATATTACAACAATTTTAAACTAATTACACCTACTCTAAGCCCCCTAATAAAATAACAAAGCCCCCCAAAATAAAAAAAATGCCCTACCCTATTCTAAATTACTAAAGTTCAAAGCTCTTTTACCTTACCAGCCCTGAACAGGGCCCTTTGCGGGGCATGCCCCAAGAAATTCAGCTCTTTTGCCTGTAAAAAAAAAACATACAATACCCCCCCCAACATTACAACCCACCACCCACATACCCCTAATCTAACCCAAACCCCCCTTAAATAAACCTAACACTAAGCCCCTGAAGATCATCCTACATTGTCTTCACCATACCAGGTTCACCGATCGGTCCAGAAGAGCTCCTCCGATGTCCTGATCCAAGCCCAAGCGGGGGGCTGAAGAGGTCCATGATCCGGCTGAAGTCTTCATCCAAGCGGGCCAGAAGAGGTCTTCCATCCGATTGAAGTCTTCATCCAAGCGGCATCCATCCGGAGCGAAGCGGCAGCATCCTGAAGACCTCCACCACGGAACATCCATCCTGGCCGACGACTGAACGACGAATGACGGTTCCTTTAAATGACGTCATCCAAGATGGCGTCCCTCGAATTCCGATTGGCTGATAGGATTCTATCAGCCAATCGGAATTAAGGTAGGAATATTCTGATTGGCTGATGGAATCAGCCAATCAGAATCAAGTTCAATCCGATTGGCTGATCCGATCAGCCAATCAGATTGAGCTTGCATTCTATTGGCTGTTCCGATCAGCCAATAGAATGCAAGCTCAATCTGATTGGCTGATTGGATCAGCCAATCGGATTGAACTTGATTCTGATTGGCTGATTCCATCAGCCAATCAGAATATTCCTACCTTAATTCCGATTGGCTGATAGAATCCTATCAGCCAATCGGAATTCGAGGGACGCCATCTTGGATGACGTCATTTAAAGGAACCGTCATTCGTCGTTCAGTCGTCGGCCAGGATGGATGTTCCGCGGTGGAGGTCTTCAGGATGCTGCCGCTTCGCTCCGGATGGATGCCGCTTGGATGAAGACTTCAATCGGATGGAAGACCTCTTCTGGCCCGCTTGGATGAAGACTTCAGCCGGATCATGGACCTCTTCAGCCCCCCGCTTGGGCTTGGATCAGGACATCGGAGGAGCTCTTCTGGACCGAACGGTGAACCTGGTATGGTGAAGACAAGGTAGGATGATCTTCAGGGGCTTAGTGTTAGGTTTATTTAAGGGGGGTTTGGGTTAGATTAGGGGTATGTGGGTGGTGGGTTGTAATGTTGGGGGGGGTATTGTATGTTTTTTTTTACAGGCAAAAGAGCTGAATTTCTTGGGGCATGCCCCGCAAAGGGCCCTGTTCAGGGCTGGTAAGGTAAAAGAGCTTTGAACTTTAGTAATTTAGAATAGGGTAGGGCATTTTTTTATTTTGGGGGGCTTTGTTATTTTATTAGGGGGCTTAGAGTAGGTGTAATTAGTTTAAAATTGTTGTAATATTTTTCTTATGTTTGTAAATATTTTTTTATTTTTTGTAACTTAGTTCTTTTTTATTTTTTGTACTTTAGCTAGTTTATTTAATTGTATTTATTTGTAGCAATTGTATTTAATTAATTTATTGATAGTGTAGTGTTAGGTTAATTGTAGGTAATTGTAGGTAGTTTATTTAATTAATTTATTGATAGTCTAGTGTTAGGTTTATTTGTAATTTAGGTTAGGATTTCTTTTACAGGTAAATTTGTAATTATTTTAACTATTTTAGCTATTAAATAGTTCTTAACTATTTAATAGCTATTGTACCTGGTTAAAATAAATACAAAGTTACCTGTAAAATAAATATAAATCCTAAAATAGCTATAATATAATTATAATTTATATTGTAGCTATATTAGGATTTATTTTACAGGTAAGTATTTAGTTTTAAATTGGAATAATTTATTTAATAAGAGTTAATTAATTTCGTTAGATTTAAATTATATTTAATTTAGGGGGGTGTTAGTATTAGGGTTAGACTTAGCTTTAGGGGTTAATACATTTATTAGAATAGCGGCGAGATTCGGTCGGCAGATTAGGGGTTAATAATTGAAGTTAGGTGTCGGCGATGTTAGGGAGGGCAGATTAGGGGTTAATACTATTTATGATAGGGTTAGTGAGGCGGATTAGGGGTTAATAACTTTATTATAGTAGCGCTCAGGTCCGGTCGGCAGATTAGGGGTTAATAAGTGTAGGCAGGTGGAGGCGACGTTGTGGGGGGCAGATTAGGGGTTAATAAATATAATATAGGGGTCGGCGGTGTTAGGGGCAGCAGATTAGGGGTACATAGGGATAATGTAAGTAGCGGCGGTTTACGGAGCGGCAGATTAGGGGTTAATAATAATATGCAGGGGTCAGCGATAGCGGGGGCGGCAGATTAGGGGTTAATAAGTGTAAGGTTAGGGGTGTTTAGACTCGGGGTACATGTTAGAGTGTTAAGTGCAGACGTAGGAAGGGTTACCGCATAGCAAACAATGGGGCTGCGTTAGGAGCTGAACACGGCATTTTTGCAGGTGTTTGGTTTTTTTTCAGCTCAAACAGCCCCATTGTTTCCTATGGGGGAATCGTGCACGAGCACGTTTTTGAGGCTGGCCGCGTCCGTAAGCAACTCTGGTATCGAGAGTTGAAGCTGCGTTAAAAATGCTCTACGCTCCTTTTTTGGAGCCTAACGCAGCCTTTATGTGGACTCTCAATACCAGAGTTATTTTTATGGTGCGGCCAGAAAAAAGCCAGCGTTACTTTTTCGGGTCGTTACCGACAAAACTCCAAATCTAGGCCTTAGACCTTGAAGGCCATCTCTAATCTGAAAGCATTTTGACAGTTTTTCACCACTAGAGGGCATAAGTTCATGTGTTTCATATAGATAACATTGAGCTCAGGTACGTGAAGCTCCTAAGAGCAAGCACTGATTGGCTAAAAATGCAAGTCTGTCAAAATAACTGAAATAAGGGGGAAGTTTGCAGAGCCATAGATACAAGGTAATCACAGACTGTGTTGGTTATGCAAAATTGGGGAATGGGTAATAAAGGGATTATCTACCTTTTTAAGCAACAAAAATTCTGGTGTTTACTGTCCCCTTTAACATCAATGCCAGCTTGAAATCTTTTGTGGTATTTGTGGATGAGGCTCTTTATCTTCTCAGATGGTAAAGCTGTCCATTCTTCCTGGCAAAAAGCCTCCAGTTCCTGTAAATTCTTGGGCTGTCTTGCATGAACTGCACGTTTGAGATCTCCCCAGTGGCTCAATGATATTGAGGTCAGGAGACTGAGATGGCCACTCCAGAACCTTCACTTTATTCTGCTGTAGCTAATGACAGGTCGACTTGGCCTTGTGTTTAGGATCATTGTCATGTTGGAATGTCCAAGTACATCCCATGCGCAGCTTCCCGGGCTGATGAATGCAAATTTTCCTCTAGTTTTTTTTTATATGATACTGCATTCATCTTGCCATCAATTCTGACCAAATTTCCTGTGCCTTTATAGCTCACACATCCCCTAAACATCAGCGATCCACCTCAGTGTTTCACAGTAGGAATGATGTACCTTTTATCATAGGCCTTGTTAACTCCTCTCCAAATGTAGCGTTTATGGTTGTGGCCAAAAAGCTAAATTTTGGTCTCATCACTCCAAATGACTTTGTGCCAGAAGGTTTAAGGCTTTTCTCTGTGCTGTTTGGCGTATTGTAAGCTGGATACTTTGTGGCATTTGCGTAGTAATGGCTTTCTTCTGGCGACTCGACCATGCAGCCCATCTTTCTTCAAGTGTCTCCTTATTGTGTATCTTGAAACAGCCACACCACATGTTTTCAGAGAGTCGTGTATTTCACCTGAAGTTATTTGTGTGTTTTTCTTTGCATCCGAACAATTTTCCTGGCAGTTGTGGCTGACCGTGGTTTGGTTTCAACAGAACCCCTCATTTTCCACTTCTAGATTAGAGTTTGAACACTGCTGATTGGCATTCTCAATTCCTTGGATATCTTTTTATATCCCTTTCCTGTTTTATACAGTTCAACTACCTTTTCCCGCAGATCCTTTGACAATACTTTTTCTTTCCCCATGACTCAGAATCCAGAAACGTCAGTGTAGCACTGGATGAAAGATGCAAGGGTCTGTCAGGAGTCCAGAAACTCATTGACCTTTCATACACACACACTAATTACAAGCAAACAGATCACAGGTGAGGATGGTTACCTTTAATAGCCATTTAAACCCCTTTGTGTCAACTTGTGTGCATGTTATCAGGCCAAAATCACCAGGGTATGTAAACTTTTGTTCAGGGTCATTTGGGTAGTTTCTGTTGTCATTATGATTTAAAAAGATTAAAAATATAGTTTTGTGAATTTTTATGCTCAGGTGTTGCATTATTAACCAGGATGTGTCCGGTGTGTTTTGTATTAACATAGATATGTTTGCATAATATCCTACATGTCTATACGCTGTCTGATTTAGCATGCACTTACCTTGACATTTATCATTGTCATATTGAACCAATGTATTGTACTTTGGTAATATCGGAGGTGTGTTGGTGAGGTCACGGCTTTGTTTAAGACAATTACTGATTGTTTTTAGGTATTAAGGATATGGATTGCCTTAGTAACCTTAGATACGATTACGGCTACTGCCAAAACGTGTCAGCGGTTCATGGGGTGACTCTCCATACAAGCTCCATTCTTTTTTTGTATTTCCATGCTGTTAATGTTTTATGGCTTTCCTGGAAATAAAATCAAGTTTTATCCTGAATTGGTGCTCCAGTCCATTCCCATTGTATTTATAGGTATAGATATATATTGTACAAAAATACAATTAGATATATGTAAAAATGTGTATTTATGAATGAATAGAACATATTCTGCTATGTGAAGAACATTGGAATGTGAAATATTCATAGTGTCATGTAGGTTAGAGCACTTGAGAATATGTGATTGGGTTTGCGTGCAAATAGGGTGTTAGGTTTTTTCCAATTTTTTGCTCCACTGACTTCTATGGGGAATACATTAACATGCACTCTATATTCTAAGTTCAGCTTTTTGTGCTCTTTGGATCAGCGCTCAACTTGTAATATGAGTGCTACCTGACTCTTGCAAAAAACCTACTTCTAGCACTAAATATGTCAATCTTACAGGGCTAACCACTAAGGAGATAGAGGAGAAGGAGTGGGCTCTATCAATGCCCCCATCTCCACTCCGGTACCTACAAGAAGCACATACATCCCATCCTCTGGAAAACAGGATGCATGAATTTCAAATGAGGGATCCCTTGCCTTGTCCTTCTAAAATGCAGACAACCTCTGTGGTAAGTGGTGAACACCAGTTCCACTGCACATGATTTTTTTTTTTTTTTAAGGAAGAGGCACAATTAAAATTAAAATGTTATTAATTTTCCCAATGGGTTATGCAGCACTATGATCACCTTTATAGTGCACCTCTCTCCAGTTTTTAGTCCCTTGCCCCTATCATTATTAATATATTTTTTCTATTGGGTTAGGGGCTCCAAATGAGAATGTACCACACACAAAAACACACCAACCTATATAAAAAATTGGATTTTCCATTTACAAATGAAGGGTCACATGCCCATCTAGGTAGCAGGTAATTGCTATAGACATGAATTAAAGTAAAGAGTCCCCTCTTTCAACTGAGGGTTCATTTTCCCAAGTGGTTATCATGGAGATAAAAAAATCTCACGAGACAGCCATAAGCATATAACATCATTCAAGCTTTAGACAGAATAATGGCCTAGCTCCTAGGAGGGGCAACTTTATTATTATTATCATTTATTTGTGTAGCGATGAAAACTTCTGTAGTGCTGATATACATATACCTTGATGGTGGGCTAGTAGTGTCTCTCCCAATGGATAGACTAACCAAAGTTCTCCTAGGGCACCTGTGTCTCTGTGGCATATGGAATTTATGGGGTGCTAACCTAGCAATATTATGTTAGGTGCACTGCTGATCTCTTGGTGGTTTAAGGTTTGGTTATGGAACTCATTTGCAGTCACATTGGATTTAAGCCTTACACTAAAGATTAGTAAGATGACTCAAATTGTTATTAAAGAAATGCAACTAAGTTGGTCTTCCTTTCGGTTTCTGAGTCCTGTCTTATCTATAGCTTTGACAGGTCAGACAGGTTGGAAAGTATAGGGTGCATATAGGTTTGGGTGGTTGTTTTATTGGCAGTCCCTAGGTTAGTCACTGTAAATAAGAGAATGAGAGATTTAACCCTCACAGACAGAGGTCAATGTGACTAGCTGTTATATTGGTTAGCTTATGTACTGTATATAATACACTTATTTAATGGTCTTGGAAGCATAAATTAGTTTATATGTATATTACGTGAATTATTTAAGTATATTTAGCGTTTATATAAATCTACATATAAATGTATGTTCAGTTGTGCATACAATGAATAAAATATGTCTTTATTTATATATGCATGCACATTAGTGTTTGAATATAAATATTAGCCTTTCTGTGAGTATGTGTATATCTATCTACCTATCTATCTATCTATCTATCTATCTATCTATCTATCTATCTATCTATCTATCTATCTATCTATCTATCTATCTATCTATCTATCTAAAAAGAAGCTACAGGTGGTAAATCACCACAGAACAAGCTAACAGGTTATTCAGCTGGTTGTTTGTTCCTGAGAGTGCACTTCTTTCTGTATCTATTTTATATATATATATATATATATATATATATATATATATATATAGGATACTCTAAAGGAAGAAACGAGGAACCAAGAACTTGATGCCAAGTGGTTTATTGAATACACAAGGTGAGTAGCACTGTCACAGGTGTACAAGGGGTGCTAGATCTGACGCGTTTCGTGCATGCTCACATGCGCTTCATCAGAGATCAGTTAGTGTTACCTGTGGAGAGGTTATATGGAGAACAACAGCCAATAGAACAAAAGAACAGAAGGACACAATAGTGGGCAGTTCTAATCCCTAAGGTAATTAAGTGAAAACAACTTGTGAATGCAATGATAACTTGAAAACAAACAAACAACAAAAGTGACTTGCAATCAGTGGTCAAGTAACTATGGCAAATGTTAGTGTAGGAAATAAAGGGATCATATAATTGTGAAATAAGGTAGATGAGCTATTGGCGAAATATTCTTCATTCAGGATAGGGAAAAAATTGGTAAAACGTGAACTATGTTAAGAGGTCGTGTAAGTACACTGAAATTTTTGTTTTATCAATGTTACTAAATCAGTACATTTATTTTCTTTCATTATGGTATTCTTTTAAAAGCCACTAAAAACCTGTAATAGAAACCTTATAGGTTCTAAGAATTCTGTTCCTACATATATAAAATATTGTAAAATTTGTGAGCCCTAAAGACTCTGGGTTAAATTTACAAGGCTGAGTTGTAACAAAGCTCATAAAATGCATAGAAGACATTGCATAGGTTAACAAGAGTCTGGGCGCTTGTGCTAAAGACTCTTGAACAAAGAGATAAATAGGAAACAAGATATGCAAAGCAACAGAACAGGAATACAGGACTAAGGAATTATTAAAAAACAGGGAGATAATTGAAAGCAAGGAAATAAAAAATGATCATAAACTTCTGTATTTCACAGACTGAATATTGGACTAAGTACTAATAGGGAAGGAGTGAGTTTTGTGCATCCTAGATCCCCAGGGGGCTGGACAAATTTTTGACGTGTATGGAGTAAATACCTAGTTAACTATGTCCAGACCGCTAGAAGGGAACAATACCAGTCGGTAAATGGGTGCCTACTCAGTATGAGCATTTGCCTGATGGCAAGGAGGATAACCCTATTGTAAATATAGGTTTGAAATATAAATATATGTGTGTGTAAACAAAAGTATCTAAGAGATAAGAATATAAAAAAATAACTAAATGGCTAAGAGAATAACTAAGAGAATTTATAGAGAGAACTATATGTATAGGGAAACTATTCTTAAAAATTTATTTATGAGGGATAACATAGAAAACTAGGAAATAAACAAATAATAAACTGAATGCTGAATGTAAGGTAAGAAAAAAGTGTAAAAAAGTATATTATATATATATATATATATATATACAGCAGGCAGGCCAGCACTCACGGTTAACATTTCATTGATAGCAGTGAAGAAAAGGGATGCACTTGCCAGGATTTTCAAAGTTACCATTCAATGTAACGTTTCGGGGTGTTACCCCCTTCGTCAGACAATACAAAATAACAATTGTTAACATTGTTATTTTGTATTGTCTGACGAAGGGGGTAACACCTCAAAAACGTTACATTAAATGGTAACTTTGAAAATCCTGGCGAGTGCATCTCTTTTCTTTACTATATATATATATATATATATATATATATATATATATATATATATATATATATATATATATATATATATATATATATATATATATATACACTGTGTATATATATATGTGTGTGTGTGTAATTTTAAAGAATGCTTAGTTGAAATATACCTGGTTTACATTGTATGCACGCAGTGTTCTTATATTTTGCACTTTTATGAGATATGTGGTATAAAATTCCCGTGGGAAGCATTTAACTGACCTGTTACCTCTTTGCTTATGGAGCGTGTAACTCCCAGGGAGGATATCAACTGCAGTGTGAAATCAAATTACTGTTTTGTGATGACACCTAAAGTTTATAGCCCTGCTTACTCCCGACTCATTACAATTTCCACTCTAATACAGCACGAAAACACTTAAGGTTATAGATTTCATTTTTGTGGTGCCAAGACAACGTTATTGTTCATATAGTTCATGTTTAAAAAGACAATACATACCTTGTAATTACAAGATTTTTCTGAGGTCTTTCATTAAAGTAAAAAAAGAGTTTTCAAGTCCAAAAAGAAGAATTCCAAAAATAATGTAAAAACAATTGTCTGATTAATTGGAATGCTTCTGTTCAACAGAATATTTTGGTGAAGAAGAGCCGTGAAAATCCACTCAAAAACTTATTTCCTAGATACCAATGTTATGATGACCCTTTAACCCTAACCACAATTGCCCCATTACAATAATAATACCTAAATTGCTGATTTGCCTCTCCTCCCCACTGCTGCTCTCCATAACCATGAAGCAGTTCCACCACAATAAAGAATATGGGTGAGTCATCCTTCTCTCACCATTGGTATGCAAGGGATTGTGCTGTTGGTATTAAACATTGGTGAGTGATTGTGGTAGGGGATTGCAGAGGGGTCTGGCACAATATTTATTGTGGTGTGAACAAGTTAATGTAGAGACTAGCCATGGATCAGTGAGGTTAAAGGGATATGTAATGCAAAAATGTCCTTTTGTGATTCAGACAGAGCAGACCATTTTTAAAAAGTTTCCCATTTACTTCTATTATTAAATTTGCTTCTTTCTCGTGATATTCTGTGTTGAAGAGATACCTAGGTAGTCATCTGAAGCACTACATGTCAGGAAATAGTGCTGCCCTCTAGTGCTCTTGCAAATTGATAACATTCTTGCGAAACTGCTGCCGTATAATGCTCCAGAAATGGGCTGGCTCCTAAGCTTACATCCCTGCTTTTTAACAAAAGATGCCAAGAGAATGAAGAACGATAATAGAAGTAAATTAGAATGTTGTTTAAAATTGCTCTATCTGAATCATGGAAGAACATTTTTTTGGGTTTTCTATCCCTTTAAGTGAATGCATTTGATCATTTCATTTTGATCATCCAGTTTCAGACTGCCAAGTTGCTGGTGTAAGGAGATGTATTTCCACCTTCTAAGTGTCTCTTTCCAAAAAGATATTGTGCAAGCATTGTGACCGGCTGCATAAGGGCTCTGTCACTGTTATCTTATAATAGAGCTGTAGCTTTTTACCTTTTGTTCCCAAGATATAGGGGTATATTTATCAATGTGCAAGCGGACATGATACGAAGTAGCGTATCATGTCCGCTGCACATCAATTAATGCAGACAGCATACATACATTGTGAACTGCTGGTGCAATGCCGCCCCCTGCAGATTTGCGGACAATCGGCCACTAGCAGGTGGTGTCAGTCAACCCGATTGAATTTGATCGGGTAGATTTCTGTCCGCTGCCTCAGAGCAGGCGTACAAGTTATGGAGCAGCGGTCTTTAGGCTGCTGCTTCCTAACTTCTGTTTCCGGTGAGTCTGAAGACTCGCAGGAAACAAGGGGCCTCAAACTCCATAAGGAGCGTGAGAAATATGCCCCATAGAGTTAATGTGAGGGGTTAGGAGAGTGGAACACAAATACAGGAATAGATACACAGGAAACAAAAAGTCAATTAAAGGGCTTTAATAAAACAAGAGAAAATGAAACTGAACAAGGTAAGTTAACCAGGATATCAGTGCAGCAACAAGGTACCAATGGATAAACAAGAGCAGAGTCCAAGAACAGACAAAAGGCCGGGTAACATGAGATCAGTCCTGTAACTAGGTACCAAGGACTAGGAGTAAAGCAGGAGCAAACTCCAGCATGTACAGGTGGTGAGGCTGGTACCGGACACCAGGTAGGTGCAGCTGTTACAGCAGGATTCAAATGGGCTGCCACTGGTACAGCAAGTACAGGAGGCTCAGCAGGCACAGTAAATGTTGCCATTTAGGTGGGAATTCCTGAAATTAGGTATGTTCCATTTACATTAACGCAGCTTGTGACTGCTAACGCCAAAGGAAAGCAGCAGAGCTTCCATGTGGAGGCACACCGAAGCAGGAGCCTGTCGCTGTAGCGCGTTTAGGTAAGTACCTAACAGTTGATGATATTGTGCCTCATAGGTGTGCAACTGCTGACTCTCTTTCAGGTGTGGATACATATATACATACATAGCTGCTGTATTTCCCATGTAAACAGCAATAAGACATTGGGATTCTATATAGACAGCAATTTGTAATCTTCAAAGGTGGCGATTACTGGGGTCTGAGAGCAATTCTAAATGTTCTTCTTCAGGGCCATTGTGTTGTCTCTCTGATGTTATCCGGAGAAATTATTTTATCTAGACCACTGGTTTTCAAGCAGGGGTCAAGTCCTACAAAAAAAGTGTGGGAACTCATCAAGATTTCCACACGGTCCACCCCTCATAATTGATATTGTTTTATACTCACACACACACATACATACACAAACAGATATTTTCTAACACACACAGAAAAAAAAACTCTCACAGTCATAACACTCTCTCAGATATAAATAAACTCACACACAGATACACTATCTCTCTTACAAACACACCTGGAGAAACACACTCTCTCCCCCAGACACAGAGAAACACTCTCTCTCTGTCTCCCCGACACACACACACAAATACACTCTCACACATGCACACGCACAAAAATATTCTCTCTCACACACACACTCAGATACTCTCTCTCACACACAAACACACACTTAGATACACTCTCTCACACATGCACACATACAAAAATACTCTCTCACACACAAAGACTCAGATAATCTCTTTCACACACACACACTCAGATACATTCTCACACATGCACACATACAAAAATACTCTCTCTCACACACAGACTCAGATACTCTCTCTCATACAGACACTCAGATACTCTCTCTTACACACACACTCAGATACACTGTATCACACACACACACACACACTCAAATACACTCTCTCACACATGCACACATACAAAAATATTCTCTCTCACACAGACACTCAGATACTCTCTCACACACACACAATCAGATACACTGTCACACACACACTCAGATACACTCTCACATACACACTCAGATAGATACACTCTCACACACACACTCAGATACACTCTCTCTCACACAGACACTCAGATACACTCTATCACACACACACTCAGATACTCTCTCTCACATACACACAATCAGATACACTCTCTCACACATGAAACACATACAAAAATATTCTCTCTCACACAGACACTCAGATACTCTCTCTCACACAGACGCTCAGATACTCTCTCTCTCTCACACACACACTCAGATACACTCACACACACACACACACTCAGATACACCCTCTCTTACACACACTTAGATACTCTCACACACACTCAGATATGTAACTTTTAATCAAAGCGTAACATAATAAAACAAAAAAATTGTAAGTGTAAGCAATTTCGGTTGTACTTGGCCGTAATTATAGCCTGATGTTACTAGCATCTGTGTGTCCTTTAAAAAAAGGTAAAACAAAATCTAAATGACTAATACAAAAACACACCTCTCTCTCTTAAAGCACCAGTACTAATTGATGGCAAGTGAACAAGTAATATTAAATGTGAACATAAGTAAAACAAAGCAAAACAGAACAAGCAGACTGATTATGTGATAGAAACCCCACAGCATCTTGGAAAATAGATTTAAAGGGACACTGTACCCAAAAATTTTCTTTCGTGATTCAGATTGAGCATGAAATTTTATGCAACTTTCTAATTTACTCCTACTATCAAATTTTCTTCATTCTCTTCGTATCTTTATTTGAAATGCAAGAATGTAAGTTTAGATTCCGGCCCATTTTTGGTGAACAACTTGGGTTGTCCTTGCTAATTGGTGGATAAATTCATCCACCAATAAAAAAGTGCTGTCCAGAATACTGAAACCAAAAAAAAGCTTAGATGCCTTCTTTTTTAAATAATGATAGCAAGAGAACAAAGAAAAATTGATAATAGGAGTAAATTAGAAAGTTGCTTAAAATTGCTTGCTCTATCTGAATTACAAAAGAAAAAATTTGGGTACAGTGTCCCTTTAAGTAAATATTGAACCCCACCGTTATAATCTAGTGCGCAACATAATATTAAATAGCTACATGACCCCAATAAAGATCATGCAATATAAATCCTAAACAGGGAATACATTTTACAAAGCACATAAAATTGGGGGGCTCAATAGTGACACCACAATCCGTCAAGTATACGTCCAAGTGTAAAGTGATAATATATACACAAAAAGGACGAATGCAATAGCACACAAACTGGACTGATAGTGGTGTCAAAAAGAAGTTAGGAAGCCAATGAAAATATATACAGATACATTTTAAGAAAAAATAAATAAATAAATACAGCAAAAAATATAATTTCAAGGTCTCAATTCAGACTACGATCTGATTTATTATTGGGAATAAACCAGATTGCACTGCTATTATTGATGCCTCTTATGATGTATTAGAATTATATTTTTGCTGTATTTATTTATTATTTTTTTTATTTTTTTCTTGAAAATTTATCTGTATATATTTTCATTTGCTTCCCCCTTCTTTTTGACACCACTATCAGTCCAGTTTGTGTGCTATTGCATTTGTCGTTTTTGTCTATACATTATCACTTTACACTTGGACGTGTCACTATTGAGCCCCCCCAATCTTATGTGCTTTGTAAAATGTATTCCCTGTTTAGGATTTATATTGCATGATCCTTATTGGGGTCATTTAGCTATTTAATATTATGTTGTGCACTAGATTATAACTGTGGGGTTCAATATTTACTTAAATCTATTTTCCAAGATGCTGTGGGGTTTCTATAACATAATCAGTCTGCTTGTTCTGTTTTGCTTTGTTTTACTTATGTTCACATTTAATATTGCTTGTTCACTTGCCATCAATTAGTACTGGTGCTTTAAGAGAGAGGTGTGTTTTTGTATTAGTCAGTTAGATTTTGTTTTACCTTTTTTAAAGGACACCCAGATGCTAGTAACATCAGGCTATGATTACGGCCAAGTACGGCCGAAACGTGTAAGCCGGTTGCTTACACACCTCTTCTTTTTGTGATTGTCCCCCGTGTAGAATTTTTTTGTTTTATTATGTCACGCTTTGATTAAAAGTTACATTTTATTTAATTAATCCTTGGCGGTCCTCTTGTTCTTCTCTCACATATTTACATACACATACAGAAATCCACACACAAGCTCCCACAGACACATGCACACACAAACATACATCAAGTCAGCCACATGCACACATAAACATACATTAAGTCAGCCACATGCACACATAAACATACATTAAGTCAGCCACATGCACACATAAACATACATTAAGTCAGCCACATGCACACATAAACAGGAAAACCACAGGGACTCACATGGATTCGACCCCTGTTTTCAAGCCTCCCTAAAAGGCCACATTTTGAGGATATCTGAACTGGAGCACAGGTGAAATAATCAGCTGCATAATAAACATGGTTATTTTACCTGCTCTCGTCCAAGGTAATTCTGAAAGTCTGGCCTGTTAGGGAGGCCTGAGGACAGGTTTGAAAACCAATGATCTAGACCAATGATGGCCAACTGGCGGCCTGAGGACCACATTTTTATAGCCACTGGGAAAAAGCAAAAGCTAAGACTGTGTTTGCCATAGTTTTTGTGGTCCCAGGAAAAGGAGATCTAGAAATATGTGTTTTAGGGGGTTCACATTTCAAAAGAGTTCTCTGTAATGGGAAAGGGGGCAAAAGCAGGCAGAGGGTATCCTGCAGACTTACCTAAATCTGACCCTGTGCCACTGAACATTTTTAGGAAATTTTGTGTGCATTATTATTTTTTAGATCACACATATTTATAATATTTAATTATATGCAGCCACCAACGCTTCTAAAATATTAATCTGCGGCCCCCATGTGTCAGGAAGTTGATCATCACTGATATACAATACTAGTACTACTTTCATTATAAAAATGTGACCAGCCTGAGATTTGGAGTTTACATGTTATAGCTCTGTCTGAGTGCCCCTAATCGCAACCCATAAAGACTGGATTACCTGGACCACCAAGTAAAAAAACTAAAAAAAACTATAAAAAAACTATAAAACAGTCCACTCTAACATACAAAAATGAAAAGAGTTAAGAGAGTTAAGAAATAACATAAAAATGAGACAACCTTGTCAGCTCTGGCATATAGTGGCACAACTGCAATATGAGATACTATACAAGGGCAAGAGAGTCCTTATGGATTCAGATTTCTGGGTATAAAAAAAGGTAAAAAATCCTGACCACACCTATAGAATGCTCAGTAAAGCCCACAGCCGACCTCTTCAAGCAAAATGTCTTCTATCCTGTAAGACTACTTGATGCTAAAAAACAGACATGTGACCATTATACAGTTACAGACATTTACATAAATCACTTTACAAGTGTGCTTCTAAAGTGTTGTGATTGTATTTATTGTTTTTCTGTGTTGCTAGCATTTTCCGTTTGATGTGTCAAAGGAAACACTGGAAAGCTCTGCTCAATGAATTTCAAACATAAAACATATAAAGGGTCCCTCAGCAACCTCACTAGCCATTGTAATTAAACTCCCAAAGCAATAAGTCATCTGTTTAACAATGGGTACCAGTGACACCAGTCTCATACTGTAATCACTTCGCAACACTCACCACATGAAATAAAACCACCAATCCCAATGTGGCATTCTCACCTAAGATGATAAAACACTCATCACCATAAAGCAGGCCCCGCGCTTTCAGGAGTGTGGGTATGAGAAGGTGCAATGTACATCCTGTATTTAGTTTATGAAGAAGTGTTTATCCTATCAGGAGTTGTAATATATACTGTTATTCTTTATATAGATAACACTGAATGTTGGGACAGGGGTGGGCCATACAGGGGGCAGGGGATATGGGGGGAGCGGAATAAGAGTGCTGGGCTGTGGGGCCCCACAAATTTGGCTTGCCCAGGACCTTGCAAATGCTAAGGGTGTCCCTGACATAAAGCCATGCAGTCACTCACCCAACAAGACCCCCAAACAGCAATATCACATTCCATATGATGCCCTGTTTAACAACCGATAACACAAAGGTGGAGCCTTAAAGGGATATTAAATAGTAGAAGATTGTAATATAAAATGTTTAATTATGTGTAGTTAAAAAACTTTGCAATATACTTTCATTATTTATTTTGCCCCCTTTTTTGTACTTTAACTATGAAAATTGTTGGTTTTCTAAATTCCACTCTATAAGGTAATGGGCACCGCCATGTTTGAACTTAAGTTTTCTACTTATCTATCTTTCCTGCTGATGACAATTAGTAACAGATAAAAACAGGCAATAAAAGAGTCTATCCGAACACACAGCGTTGTCTGCACAGAGATAAATAGAAAACTAGTTCAAACATGGCAGCACTCATTACTTTAAAGAAATTAAACCGTTACACGTATATTGTAAATATAAAACCCTTTGGACCAAATGGATGTAAGTTCTAACACAGAGACACATGTTGTGGTCTCCACTGGCTAAGCCACAACCAAGGGGCAGAAGGAATTTGCCTTCATATAGTAGATCAGCTATTGTTACAGAGAGGGACAGCAGAGGAAGTTGAGGGAAGGGGAAGGGTTCCCTACTCTACGGAAAAAATGTTAGGCAGGGGAGAGGGAGGAATGGGACCCTATGCTATAGAAAATTGTTTAGTGGGGGATGTCGGACCGTATACTACAGAAAAAAAAGTAATCGCTTGGAGGGGGAGGAGGATCCCTACAATACTGAAAAAATTATTAAATAAAATAACAATTTAAAAAGATAATAATTTGTTACTGGCAGACTGACTCCCAGTCACAAACATATTGGGGCACATTGGGAGGGGGGATGGTAAGATAGCTGTTGGGGGATCAAGGAGGTGGGAGGGTGAGAAGGGATCCCTACACTACAAAAATTAAAAAGTAATTAATTATGTTTGGGATGGATCACTGTGGGATCAGGGGGTGGGAAGTGTCAGGTGGGAGGGTAATCCATACATAAGAGCTAATATGTTACAAAACCAGAGAAACTTTTATAAGTATTTGTGTGATGACCGCAGTAGTTATGTGTAAATAATTTCAGTGAGAAACCCAAAGTTTGCAAAAAAATTAGTGTTTTTTTTTATATATTCGTATTTGGTGACCAAATAGTGGCATTAGATCAATACCTTGGGTTAAACATAATGGGCTAGATTACAAGTGCTGCAGTAAATCTAAATTTTCCGCTAGCGTAATGCTTTTTGAGCTTCTCAGGTTCTGCTCATATTACAAGTTGAGAAATTCATTATTTTGCGCTAGTGGTAGCCCCAAAAAGTGCAAAAATCGTTAGCTGAGTTTTCGCGTGTGCGTGCATGTGTTCCTCCATAGAAATAAATGGAGAAAAAAAAGTTGAAAAAAACCTCTCTTACTTACGAAAATGAAAAAAACATAAGCCCTTAGCCTAACAACCCCTAATCCACCACCCCCCCACATTGCAAACACTAATTAAAAGTATTAACCCCTAAACCGACACCCCCCACATTTCAAATTATCTAAATAAACTATTAACCCCTAAACCACCATCCCCCCATATCGCAAGCTATCTAAATAAATTATTAACCCCTAAACCGCCATCCCCTCACAATGCAAAGTAAAAAACTAACATCTAAACCCCCTAACCTAACACCCCTAACTTAACCCAAATTAAAATACCCCTTAATACACTAAAGAAAATCCTAACTATCGTAAAATTAAAAAAACCTTACCTGTAAAATTAAATTAAAACCTTATCTTAACTAAAAAAAATAAAAAAACTAGCATTTACCAAAAAAAACTACCATTTACCAAAAAAACTACCATTACAAAAAATAAAAAAATACTTTTACAAAAAATAACAAACATAACAAACGAAATTATCAAGAATAAAAAAAAATACTCCTTTTCTAATACCCCTCTAATACCCCCCCCCCCCTTTTTGTTGGGCATTGCTCTAAAGCAGTGCTCCCCAACCTTTTTATCGCCGCGGACCGGTAAATGTTTGATAATTTTTCTGTGGCCCGCTTGTTTTGATTTAATAATTTTAATTTAATTGTATTTAAACATGCCTTCAAAATAAAATACAGCTACACCAAAAAATGAATATAAGGTGATTTATTTTATTTAACTCACTAGAATGCCAAATCAATGAGAACCCTGAGCTTGTTTCTTTGCAACGAGACGGTTCCATCTGGGGGTAATAGGAGACAATGACACCCGAAGTGTGTTGCTTATGTCCAGTTTATTCCGTTGTTTTGTTTTGGTTGCTGTCACTGCAGAAAACCCCGCTTCACACAGATAGGTTGTCGGAAATGGCAATAGGGATTTAAGTGCTGTGGTGGCAATCTCAGGGTATTCCGCCATGACTTTAATCCAGAACACCGGCAGAGTTGTTGTCTCGAACGTAGTTTTAAGGCCACCGTCATTTGCAATCTCCAGCAGTTGTTCTTCTTCTTGCATAGACATGCTAGATTCGCCTGATTTGTTGGCAAATGGGTCACGGATCCATTCCTTACCAGTTCGTGGGTCTTTTGTGGTTGGGAAGTAGCACTCAAACTCTTTTAAAAGCAAAGACAGGTGATCTTGCACCAACTGGCAGAATGAATGTTCAAGCTCAGTCTCGCCTACAATCCCTGCTAATGTCTGAAACATGTCCAAAATGCCTCTGTTCACGCGCCGTCCCCACAACTCCAGTTTGGCTTTAAATGCAGCTACTTTGTCTGACAACTTGAAAACAGTTTTCATTTTCCCCTGAAGGCCCAGATTGAGTTCATTGAGCAGGCTGAATATGTCACACAGGTAAGCCAGTTTTGCGACCCATACCTTGTCACTGAAATGTGCTGCCAGCGGTGACTTCTTTTCTGAGAGAAATCTTTGCAATGGCTCTCGTAATTCAAATACTCTGGTTAGCGATTTTCCTCTGGATAACCATCTTATTTCTGTGTATAAGAGAAGGCATCTGTACTCTGCGTCCATCTCCTCACAAAGCTGCTCAAACAGGCGTGAGTTAAGTGCGTGTGCTTTGATGTGGTTAATAACTTTAACGACATCCATCAATACGCTGTTAAATTCCGGTGACATTTTTCGGCTTGCCAGCATTTCCTTGTGAATGAGACAATGGGTAGATTCACTCTCAGGTGCAACCTCCTTAATCCGAGCAGTTAAACCAGACAGTCGTCCGGTCATGGCAGCAGCTCCGTCTGTGCATATGCTGACACAAAAGGACCATTTCAGTTTTTCTGATATATAACCATCCAGTGACATGAACAGTTCTGCTCCTGTGGTGTTGGTTGGCAAAGATAGTGCACATAACAAATCCTCATGCACATCCTCCTGATATAGATATCGCACATAAACAAGTAGCAGTGCCTTGTTGTCGATATCTGTAGATTCGTCAACCTGGAGTGCATACCACGGTGATGTATTAATCCTCTCCAACAATTGTGCCTCAATGTCTTCGGCTATTTCCTCAATGCGCCTAGTCACAGTGCTAGCTGACAAAGGCACATGTGCTATCTTTTCCACAGCAGCCTCTCCTAGAAGTTCACGGCAAATGTCTTTAGTGGAGGGCAAGATCAATTCTTCACCAATAGTAAATGGCTTTTTAGCCTTAGCAATGCGGTTAGCCACCAAATATGATGCTCTCAGTGCATTCTCCTTTATTGATGTGGTGGCCCTCATAAATATCTTCTGTGCTTCGTGCTCCCGTTTTTTTCTTTCAAAATACTCCAGGGGCTTGTCTTTTATGCCAGGGTGCTTGGCGGTCAAGTGGCGAAGCAGTTTTGAAGGTTTCATTGCCTCATTAGAGAGCTTCTCGCCGCAAACTATGCAGAGCGGTTTTGGTGCGTGGGAATCACCTGTCCCGATAAATCCATATTTCAAATAGGACTCATGGTATTGTCTGTTAAAAGTTGCATGTTTCTTTGATGTTGAAGGCTCTTCTTCTGTCTGTTCACTGGGCCTTTTTTTCTTCCCAAGGAAACTTTCTAACGATGTCTGTTTCATACTCATTGCTAATTTGTGGGTTAAAGCAGACACAATAACACGTCAGTACACACGAGTACCGGTGAACAGATAGAAGAGCTAGAAGAGTAATATCTTCTCTTTCTCTTCACTCCACTGCTGCTTGCAACCGCTCAGCGAGCTTGGGAGGGCACAATGCTCTGCGCCTCGGCCGCCCGCCACAGTGAAATGATTTGAAGTTCCTCGGGCGGCCCGGTGCCGATTGATCCACGGACCGGCACCGTTCCGCGGCCCGGGGGTTGGGGAACACTGCTCTAAAGTGATCAGCTCTTTAGTTTAAAAAAAAAAAAACAACACTAACCCCCTAGCATTGCCCTTAAAAAGACATTCAGCTCTTTTGCTGCCCTTAAAAAACAAATCAGCCAACAGGATGAAAGGAAAAAGGCTAAATCCTATTGGCTGATTTGAATTCAAATCAGCCAATAGGAATGAAAGGGTACCCCTATATAAAAGTGGTACCTTGCATTCAATATTCAGTGTGCAGCTGGAGACCGAATGAAGAGGACCTCCCTGTTAAAGGACTAAAGAGGACCACCAACATCGCCGCAGACCCCATCACAAACCTCGCCGCTGCCCCCAGGATGAAGATAGAAAATGGACCATGGCCAGAAGATGTTGGATTTTTTGTAGTTAATTTATGGGAATTTTAAGTTAGGGGGTATTAGGTTAGGGGATTTAGATGAAAGTTTATTCCTTTGCATTGTGGGGTGATGGCAGTTTAGGGGTTAATATTTTATTTAAGTAGTTTGTGATGTCAAGCGATGGTGGTTTAGGGGTTAATAGTTTATTTAGATACTTTGAAATGTGGGGGTGGCGTTTTAGGGGTTAATACTTTTAATTAATGTTTGCGATGTGGGGGATGGCGGATTAGGGGTTGTTAGGCTAAGGGCTTATGTTTTGTTTTTTTCATTTTCGTAAGTAAGAGGGTTTTTTTCAACTTTTTTTTCTCTATTGATTTCTATGGAGGAACAGATGCACACAAACGTGAAAACTCAGCTAGGGATTTTTGCACTTTTTGGGGCTACCACTAGCGCAAAATAATGAATTTCTCAACTTGTAATATGAGCGGAACCCGAGAAGCGCAAAAAGCATTAAGCGGGAAATTTAGATTTACTGCGGCACTTGTAATCTAGCCCATTATGTTTAACCCAAGGTATTGATCTAACTTTCGCAAACTTTGGGTTTCTCACTGAAATTATTTACACACAACTACTGCATTCATTTATTTACACACAACTACTGCGGTCATCATTCAAATATTTATAAACGTTTCTCTGGTTTTGTAACATATTAGCTCTTGTGTATGGATTACCCTCCCACCTGACACTTCCCACCCCCTGATCCCACAGTGATCCATCCCTAACATAATTAATTATTTTTAAATTTTTGTAGTGTTGGTGGAGGGATGGCAGTTTAGGGGTGACTAGTTTATTTATGTAGTTTGCGATGTGGGGGGGATGGTGGTTTAGGGGTTAATATTTTATTTAGGTAGTTTGCAATGTGGGGGGATGGCGGTTTAGGGGTTAATAATTTATTTATGTAGTTTACGATGTGGGGGGATGGCGGTTTAGGGGTTAATAATTTATTTATGTAGTTTACGATGTGGGGGGATGGCGGTTTAGGAGTTAATAGTATTATTTAGTGTTTGCAAAGTAGGGGATGGCAGTTTAGGGGTTAATGGTATTATTTAGTGTTTGCATTGTGGTGGAATGGCGGTTTAGGAGTTAATAGTGTAGTTTATGGGTTTAAGTGTACTTTAATGTATTTTTATGATAGAAGTAAATTAGAAACTTTTTAAAAAAAAATTAATGTTCTATTTAAATCACAAAAGAAACATTTTGGATTTCATAACCTTTTAGGACAGCTAAATATAAAATAATTATCAGAATAATGAAATGTATAAACATATGTATTTCTACTGATTTAAAGAGAAGCAAACAAGTTATTACATTTTAATTAGACATGTGCAATTAATTTCGTCCGAATTTAGTTTTCCGCTGAATTTTGGCTGATTTGTAGATTTGAATGAATCCCAATTTCCGAATCAGCACCATAACTAAAATCCCGAAAAATTCTGAAAATGAATAAATCAGTTTCCGAATTTTTGAAACCATTCTTTATTCATATTCAGATTTTTTCATTGTTCTAATCTAAACCGCAGTTCCTCAACATCGCCGACACTAACTAAATCACTAAGTAAAGCTATTAACCCCTAAACTGCCATTCCCCGACATCACAGACACTAACTAAACCCTAAAACGCAGTTCCAGACATCGCCAACACTAACTAAACCTATTAACCCCTAACGGTTTAGACATTAATGGCTGTTTGTTGAGTTATTTTGAGGGGACAGCAAATTTACACTGTTATACAAGCTGTACACTCACTACTTTACATTGTAGCAACGTGTTATTTATTCAGTGTTGTCACAAGAAAAGATATAATAAAATATTTACAAACATGTGATGGGTGTACTCACTTTTGTGAGATACTGTATGTTAAGGTAAATCGTTTTTTCGGATCCTTTCGTTTTTTCGGATCCATTATTTATATGCATTATTCTATTCTAAACTTTTTTAATAGAATAATGAATATGAATAAAGAATGGATCCGAAATAACGAACGGATCCGAAAAAACTATTTTTAAACTAAAACTAATTTGCTGATACTAAATTATTTATTTAACTAATGAAAACGAAACTAAATGAAAATGACTAATTTTATTATAAATATTCAATTAGTGATATGTTTGTAGCACTTTATACTCTGCAGATTAATTCCACTAAAGAGAAATAAAAAGAGAGAAAAATAAGGAATGTCCCTCTTGAAAACACAAGTAGTGTAACTTTTGTTTAAAGGGATGTGATGAAGCCGGCCCATTTCTGGAGCACTATATGGCAGCAGTTTTGCAAGAATGTTATCGATTTGCAAGAGCACTAGAGAGCAGCACTATTTCCTGCCACATAGTGCTCCAGGGTAAATTGGAAACTTTTTAAAATAGTATGCTCTGTCTGAATCACAAAAGAAACAGTTTTGGATTTCATATCCCATTAACTATTAGTATTGTGTCATTTAACCTTTTAACGCCGTTATGCCGTTCTATTCCGTCATATTTACACTGGGCTTTAAAGCCGTTATGACGGAATAGAACGTCATATCAAACGGCTGTCCTGAAGCCTTCTGCGCTTCAAGGACTTGATCGCGGTCTGGAGGGCGTTCCTAGGGTTGTAGGGACGCCCCCCAGATGCGATCCAATAATTGAAATCTCGCGATCGTATGCACGATCGCGTAGTTTCAATTTGTCTACATCGGAACAGGTGTTCCGATGTAGACACTTTAACCCTGTCACGAAAGGGTTAAATATATAAACATGTTTACAAATGACTGACTTTTTTGGACTAGGATTCTATTTAATTCAGTGGCAATTAATTAGAAAGGTAGAGAAAGCAAAAATGCCAATTTAATCACATTTCTAATTTACAAAGTTCTAAAATACATAGCACAGAACACTAATAATATTGCTAAACCAGCAATATCTCTAAGATTATTCATTGATTATATTTAGACATTGGAAATAGTTATCAATATTTTAAAACAAATACACTCCCAACACATTTAGTCCAGACAACAGACTCTCCTCAGTGGCATGGGAATAAATATTATAAGATGAAAAAACTGGAGATCTCTTCACCTATACCCGTGTGCTATAAAAATATAGCATTGGGAGAATGGAGGAGATTACCCTATATTGGATATATGCATGATGATGTCATCACACAAAAAAGTGTCTTGACCGTGTCATGACAATGTCATGTAATCATGTGACATCACTATGTTCATTGATGTGATGATCTCATAACTCTTTTCGTGTGTTGAAATTATCATGTATGCATGCATTACTGTAATTTGTCACAAAACGTTGTCACACAATCATGTAAAATCATTTTTGAATTAAACACAGAAACAAATATTTTCCTGAAGTTATTTTAAAGATTGTATAAAGTAACATGAATATCAGAATCCACTACAATAACAGACTTATTGTGTTGAGTATGTTGACATCAGATATATCACAGGTGTAGGTAGTGACATTACCATATACTAATGTTTGTGAATTTCTAACATCTAACATGCAAAAGTTCCTCCTATTTCCCATTTTAGGATTTTCCTATCCTTAAAATTAAATGTTTCCACTTGCCCTATATCACACTAATGGAAATGAGAACTGAGCTCTATAAGACTTGCACTTCTTTATTTTTATTGACAAGGTAGAGTGGCATGAATCCCTTTATCCCTGAATTATTAATACAAACATCCTCCCTGAATCTTAAAGGATTTCACAGGTTGTGAGGTGTTGATGCCCTGGTTTCCTGGGCTTGTCCAGGCTCTGCCCACGACACACCCAACATCAATGAATGATGGCACGTCCCACCCACGACACATCCATCGCCCCAATTCTCCTGGACCAGTTCTAGCCGCCAAACAACAGTGTTGGCCACTGCCCACAAGTTCTCCTCACCTTCCAGTCCAGAAAAGCTTCAAAAAATGTTGGTACATATGTTTATGCACAATTCAAGGCTATCCTAAAAGATTACTTGAAGCCTAACAAATGTATGCACACAGTTTTACCTGACATCTCTAAAAGGCTGTGGTGCATAAGTGGTGTAGGGCAGGGTTTCTCAACCACGGTCCTCAAGTACCCCAACAGTCCAGCTTTTCATTATAGCTCAACTAGCGCACAGGTGACATAATCAGCTGATGGAGGACAGCAGGTTAGTAACCATGGTTACTGATCAGCTGATTATTTTATCTGTGCTCTAGTTTAGCTATAACATGGCCTGTTGGGGATACTTGAGGACCGTGGTTTAGAATCACTGGTGAAGGCAACGTTCCTGAAAGCCATGAAAGACAAATGCCTCCTATATATATAGGCTATCCCAACAACTTACATGTATGCAGAGATGTCAAGAGGGATTTTTCAACCTTGGATGAAATGACTAATGTATTGTGGGCAAGTGGTTGCACCCATGTAGCTCTTCAGGCTCAAAAATGTCAGGAGAGGTGATATAGGAATCATAAGTACTTTCACTTCCACAAGGTGCAATTTGGTTATGAGGCAGCATTCCCTGGGGATACTCATAATTTCTATTTTATCCAGAACTTTTCAGCTTCCCCCAGTTTGAATATGGAAAATTCACATATGGTTGGCTGCTAGGTAAGTTTAGTGTTTACATTTCATGAGCATTTACTATAGTAATTGAAGTCTATAAATGTTTGTAAAATCACTGTTAAGCCCTTAATTACTATTTTTTCATGCAGCACATTAAATAGTTATATGTCTTATGAAAAGTATTAACAGAGATTGTTTGTATTTCAAGCCAACAGTGGGATCAGTAGAGGGGCCAGAGCAAGGTCAGTAGATGGGCCAGTAGTGGGGTCAGCAGATGAGTCAGCAATAGGGTCAGCTGTGAGGTCAGCAAAGGGGCCAGCAGTGGAGTCAGCTAACGGGCCAGCAGTGGAGTCATCAGATGGGTCAGCAGTGAGGTTAGAAGACATTCCAGCAGGGGGGCCAGAAGTGGGGTCAACAGACGGGCCACCTATGGGGTCAGCAGTGGAGTCAGTAGATGGGCCAGCTGTAAGGTGAACAGAGAGACCACCTGTGGGTTCAATAGATGGGCCACCTGTGGGGTCAACATATGGGTCTGCAGATGGGTCAGCCGTGGGGTCAACCGATGGGCCAGCAGTGGGGTCAACAGACATTCCAGCAGTGGAATAAGCAGACAGGCCATCTGTAGGGTAAGCAGGTGGGTCAGCCATGGGGTCAACAGATGGGCCAGCAGTGGGGTCAACAGACATTCCAGCAGTGGGGTAAGCAGATAGGCCCCCTGTGGGGTCAGCAGATGGGTCAGAAGATGGAAAACACAAAGAAAAAAGAAGGTGCCTGATAGTGAAGTATGTCACTCAAACGTGATGTGAAGATACAATGTGAAATGGTACGCACAAACAGAGAAGCTCACACAGTGCTATAACCAGCAGACTGAACCATTTTAAGCTATCCAGCTGACTTATACTCTGTATAGGATAGAAGGGAAAATAGGCATTTGTCAGCAAACGGCCACCTGTGGTGTCAACAGATGGTCCACAAAGGGGCAGCTTTGTGGTCAGTAGAGGGATGGCAGTGGGGTCAGCATGGGTACAGCAATGGGTTCAGCAAAGGGGCCATTTTTAACTGCACTTTTAATTTCATAAATAAATAAATCATTTTGTCTAGATGAAAATCGCAGAAGAGATAAAACAGATGAGTATATAATATTTGTTTATGATTGTCAGTGGTATAAATCTACAGCGTTTAACAATTTTCCAAGACGATTTTGTGCCTAATTGATTCAGTGTATTAGTTATTTATTAATGCATACATATATACAGAAATAATACATTGTCCGTTGCAGCATTGTCCAAGTTCCAAGTTTCTAATAAAGCCTTTATTACTCAGATCAATTCTTACATCTTTTTATTAGATTATCATTACAGAATTGGAGTCCTGTTGAGCACAGAGTTTATATTCAGGAAATCCAAGAGCTGAACCATAAATCTAACTTTGGTTTTTAAGCACATTCTGCTCCTGCTGACTAGGAGAAGTATCCAGCTCCCAAAATCATATATTTTATCTCTATTACAATCATTTTTCAGCGCTCCTTAGAAATCTCTTAGTGTGCAGAAATACTTTGAGAAATTATTATTTTTTGTTATATAACTGTGTGTGTATGTAGTGTATGTGTGTGTGTGTAGTGTATGTGTGTGTGTGTAGTGTATGTGTATGTAGTGTATGTGTGTGTGTATGTAGTGTATGTTTATGTGTGTGTGTAGTGTATGTGTGTGTATGTAGTGTATGTGTGTGTGTATGTAGTGTATGTGTGTGTACGTGTGTAAGTGTGTATGTGTGTGCATGTAGTGCATGTGTATGTGTGTGTGTGTATGTAGTGTATGCGTGTGTGTGTGTGTAAGTGTGTATGTGTGTGTATGTAGTGTATATGTGTGTGTGTATGTGTGTATGTGTGTGTGTGTGTAGTGTATGTGTGTGTGTGTGTATGTAGTGTATGTGTGTGTGTGTATGTGTGTATGAAGTGTATGTGTGTGTGTGTGTGTATGTAGTGTATGTGTGTGTGTGTGTATGTAGTGTATGTGTGTGTGTGTATGTGTGTGTATGTAGTGTATGTGTGTGTGTGTGTCTATGTAGTGTATGTGTGTGTGTATGTAGTGTATTATTATTATACTTTATTTATTAAGCGCCAACATATTCAGCAGCGCTGTCCATGGATACAATTCATTTAAATAAAACAATACAAGACTTGTAGGATACAGGACAAAATTTACAAACACATACAGGAGGGATTGAGGGCCCTATTCCCGTGGGAACTTACAATCTAGAAGGGTAGGAGGTTGAGAAATAGGAGGTGAGGACTGCAAGATTTAGAAAGATGTTAACACAGAGTTAGATGAGGAAAATGTTAGGTAAGTGAAATTAATTTATTATTGAGTTGGGTGGTAGGCTTCCCTGAACAGAAAAGTCTTTAGGCAACATTTAAAGGAAGAAAGATTAGGGCAAAGCCTGACAGCACGAGGGAGAGTGTTCCAGAGGGTAGGTGCTGCACGACAGAAGTCCTGCAGTCTAGCATGAGAGGAGGTGATAGTTGCGGATGCAAGGAGCAGGTCATTGTTGGATCTTAGTGGACGGGCTGGAGTATACTTGTGTATTAGAGAGGATAGGTAGAGGGGAGCGGCGTTGGTGAGAGTTTTGCATGTAATGGTGAGAATTTTGAATTTGATTCTGCTGTGAATGGGGAGCCAATGAAGGGACTCGCAGAGAGGTGCAGCAGATACAGATCGACGGGAAAGGTGGATCAGCCTGGCAGAGGCATTTAGGATGGATTGAAGGGGGGAGAGGCGGGAAAGAGGAAGGCCAGCAAGTAGGTTATTGCAGTAGTCAAGTCGGGAGATAACAAGGGAGTGGATTATTTGCTTTGTGGTGTCAGTGCTCAGAAAAGTGGAATTTTGGAAATATTGCGTAGATGATTGCGGCAGGATGTAGAAAGCGATTGGATATGGGGGACAAAGGATAGGTTTGAGTCAAGTGTGACTCCGAGGCAGCGGACTTGGGGCGATGGGGAAATGGTGATGCCATCAACAGGGATAGAGAAGTCAGAAGTCGGCGTAGAGCTTGAGGGGGGGGGGGTAAGAAGGAGCTCAGTCTTGGACATGTTAATCTTTAGGTGGTGAGAGGCCATCCAGGAAGAAATACCAGATAAGCTGTTGCTGACATGAGAGAGGACAGAGGGAGAGAGAGCAGGGGGGGAGAGGTAGATATGGGTGTCATCAGCATAGAGGTGATATTTGAAGCCATAAATGTTGATAAGTTTACCCAGCAAAGAAGTATAGATGGAGAAGAGTAGAGGACCCAGAACAGATCCTTGAGGTACTCAAACAGACAGAGGCATAGGAGAGGAGGAGTCGCCGGCAAATGACACAGAAAAAGACCTGTGAGAAAGATAGGAGTGAATCCAGGAAAGAGCGGTGTCACAGAGGCCAAAAGAGCTAAGGGTCTGTAGGAGGAGGGGGTGGTCAACTGTGTCGAAGGCAGCTGAGAGGTCAAGTAAGATGAGTATAGAGCAGTGGCCAATATTTTTAGCAGAGACAAGATCGTTTGTGACCTTGGTAAGGGCAGTCTCAGTTGAGTTTTTTGGGGCGGAATCTGGATTGTAGTTGGTTAAGTAAGAAATTGGCGGACAGGAAGTGGGTTAGGCGATTGTAAACTAGTTTTTCAAGGAGTTTTGATGTTAGTGGAAGCAGTGATATGGGGCAGTAGCTTTCAGGAGAATTAGGGTCGAGGAGGGTTTTTTGAGTATGGGAGTGACTTTTGCGTGTTTGAAAGAAGATGGGAATGAGCAGGTAGAGAGAGATATGTTGAAGATGTGGGTAAGAGCAGGAGTGAGGGTGGAAGATAGGGAGGGTATTAGATGGGAAGGGATAGGGTCGAGTGGGCAGGTAATGAGGCGTGAGGAAGATAGTAAGGAAGAAACTTCATTCTCAGTGGCTGGATGGAAGATACAGAGGGTGGCAGAGGGAGTAATTGGGCCTGTTGTTGGAATATTGCAGCCAGGTTGGTGTTGGGATGTTGCTTCGGATAGTACGTGTTTTGTTTAAAAAGTAGTCTGCCAGGTCTTGAGAACTAAAGACAGGCGAGGGTGGTGGAGCAGGTGGGTAGAGGAGAGAGTTAAAGGTGGAGAAGAGTCGTTTAGGGTTTGAGGAAATAGTAGATATGAGAGAAGAGAAGTAAGTTTGGTTGGCTAAGTGAAGGGCGGAAGTGTATGAACGAAGAATAAACTTATAGTGTATGAGATTTCCTCCAGACATGCTCAGCAGTACGGGAGCATTTTTGCAAATAGCGTGTTTGCTGAGCATGCAAGGGCTGTAACTGACGGCGTGGTGTTTTGCGCAGCTGGGGATGGACAAGTGTGTCTAATGCATAGTGGGCTGTAGCGAGATCAGGGCAGGTTATAGTGGAGGTGTGAGGGAGGAGATTTTGAATGATTTTTGAAAATTGGAGTGGATCCACAGCATGTGTATTTCTACAGGTGCGGGGGCGGGATGGAGAAGTGGGTTTAGCTGTTGCATTAATATTATAGGTTACCAGGTGATGGTCTGAAATGGGAAAAGGGCGACAGGTGGTGTAAAAGAGAGTGATGTGAACTAGCAACACATCACGCCCTTAGGGGGCGCTTCCTTGATATAAATAGTCACAGCAGATATGTGAGGAACTTATAGAAAACTCTTGAATGAGTGACCATGCAGTTGTGTGTATTATACACCAACCATATGGTATTATCAGCAGGATATACAGTTCAAAATAACAAAAAACAATATATATATAAATACATATAAAAATAATAGTGAGAATAAATAAGAAATTTGAAAAATATATAAAAAACAAACCCAAAAATATATAAAAAATGTATAAAAGTCTATAAATCCAAGGTGATACAGTAATCCAAACGTGGAGGCAGCACTCTGTCAAAGGATGGCTGTCCTGATGTATATAATCTGGAAAAGAGTAAAACACAGAGGCACAGCAGCACAGAAGAATAAAATTACTCACAAACAAAATGCACCCAACTGGTGCGAATGGAGCAGGCTGAAACTTTGCAGTGGTCCAGCACACTGTATCCTTGGCATAGAAGCAGTTGAATATCCTCAGAGAACCCGGAATTCATATGCCCCTGTGATTATCTTATATCTGAGCCTCTGCAAACTGACCCCTCTTTCAGTTCTTTTGACAGACTTGCAGTTTAGCCAATCAGTGATAGCTCCCAGGTAACTTCACGTGCATGAACACAGTGTTATCTATATGAAATTCATGAACTAACTGGTGTCAGATATAGAGCAGAGGTAGGAAAATACCAGGTCGATGGAGTGTCCATCACGGTGAGTTGGGAATAGGGTGGATTGTGAGAGACCGAAGGATGATGTGAGTGAAAGAAGTTTAGAGGCAGCAGGGGCAGATGGGTTGTCAATGGGAATGTTGAAGTCCCCAAGAATTAGGATTGGTATATTTGAAGAGAGAAAGTGAGGAAGCCAGGCAGCAAAGTTGTCAAAGAATTGGTAGGTTGGTCCAGGAGGGCGGTAGATGACTGCCACTTTGAGGGAGAGGGGAGAGAACAGGCTGGCCTAGGGGTATGGCTAAAGTGAAGACCACCGTGTGTGTATGTGTGTGTGTGTGTGTATGTAGTGTATGTGTATGTGTGTGTGTGTATGTAGTGTATGTGTGTGTGTATGTAGTGTATGTGTGTGTGTGTGTAGTGTGTGTATGTAGTGTATGTGTGTGTGTGTGTGTGTATGTAGTGTATGCGTATGTGTATGTGTGTGTGTGTGTGTGTGTATGTAGTGTATGTGTATGTGTGTATGTAGTGTATGTGTGTGTGTGTGTGTGGTGTATGTGTATGTGTGTATGTAGTATATGTGTGTGTGTATATAGTGTATGTGGATGTGTGTGTATGTAGTGTATGTGTATGTGTGTATGTAGTGTATGTGTATGTGTGTGTGTGTGTGTATGTAGTGTATGTGTGTGTGTGTATGTAGTGCATGTGTGTGTATAGAGCATGTGTGTAATATGTGTGTGTATAGAGCATGTGTGTAGTGTGTGTGTATGTGTGTAGTGTGTGTGTGTGTGTATGTGTAGTGTGTGTGTATAGAGCATGTGTGTATGTGTGTAGTGTGTGTATAAAGCATGTGTGTGTGTATGTGTAGTGTGTGTATAGAACATATGTGTAGTGTCTGTGTATAGAGCATATGTGTGGTGTGTATAGAGCATGTGTGTAGTGTGTGCGTGTATACATAGCATGTATGTGTTTACAGAGTGTGTATAGAACATGGATGTAGTGTGTGTGTGTAGTGTGTGTATAGAGCATGTGTGTAGTGTGTGTGTGTGTGTAGCATGTATACTGTATGTGTGTACAGAGTGTATAGCGTGTGTGTTTGTTTATCTTTGTGCATGTGTGTAGTATGTGTTTTCTGTATGTATGTGTAGCATGTAGGTGCAGAGTAGGTAGTATATGTGTGTATATAGTGTGTTTGTGTTTATATGTGTAGTGTGGATAGTGTTTCTGTGTATATATGTAATGTATTTGTGTATGTGTTTGTGTATGTGTGTGTGTAAGTATTTGTGCATGTACTGTATGTGCATGTATGTGTGTGCATGTATGTGCATGTATGTATGTGTATGTGTAGAATTTATCTAAAACATAGTTGAGATCCCCTTCATTATATTTAATTAGAAATAAATCACTAAAACTCTCAAATGTGCACTGACAAATGTTTCTATTTTTACTTTTACTAACGGCTAGATTTAGAGTTTTGTCGGTAACGACCCGCGTAGCTAACGCTGGCTTTTTTCTGGCCGCACCTTTAAAATAACTCTGGTATTGAGAGTCTACAGAATGGCTGCGTTAGGCTCCAAAAAGGGAGCGTACAGGCATATTTAACGCCACTGCAACTCTCGATACCAGAGTTGCTTACGGAAGCGGCCAGCTTCAAAAACATGCTCGTGCACGATTTCCCCATAGAAAACAATGGGGCTGTTTGAGCTGAAAAAAAACCCTAACACCTGCAAAAAAGCCGCGTTCAGCTCCTAACGCAGCCCCATTGTTTGCTATGGGGAAACACTTCCTACGTCTGCACCTAACACCCTAACATGTACCCCGAGTCTAAACACCCCTAACCTTACACTTATTAACCCCTAATCTGCCGCCCCCGCTATCGCTGACCCCTGCATATTATTATTAACCCCTAATCTGCCGCTCCGTACACCGCCGCTACTTACATTATCCCTATGTACCCCTAATCTGCTGCCCTAACATCGCCGACCCCTATATTATATTTATTAACCCCTAATCTGACCCCCTCAACGTCGCCTCCACCTGCCTACACTTATTAACCCCTAATCTGCCGAGCGGATCTCACCGCTACTATAATAAAGTTATTAACCCCTAATCCGCCTCACTCCCGCCTCAATAACCCTATAATAAATAGTATTAACCCCTAATCTGCCCTCTCTAACATCGCCGACACCTAACTTCAATTATTAACCCCTAATCTGCCGACCGAATCTCGCCGCTATTCTAATAAATGGATTAACCCCTAAAGCTAAGTCTAACCCTAACACTAACACCCCCCTAACTTAAATATAATTTAAATCTAACGAAATAAATTAACTATCATTAAATAAATTATTCCTATTTAAAGCTAAATACTTACCTGTAAAATAAATCCTAATATAGCTACAATATAAATTATAATTATATTGTAGCTATTTTAGGATTAATATTTATTTTACAGGCAACTTTGTAATTATTCTAACCAGGTACAATAGCTATTAAATAGTTATTAACTATTTAATAGCTACCTAGTTAAAATAATTACAAAATTACCTGTAAAATAAATCCTAACCTAAGTTACAATTAAACCTAACACTACACTATCAATAAATTAATCAAATAAAATACCTACAATTACCTACAATTAAACCTAACACTACACTATCAATACATTAATTAAATACAATATCTACAAATAAATACAATGAAATAAACTAACTAAAGTACAAAAAATAAAAAAGAACTAAGTTACAAAAAATAAAAAAATATTTACAAACATCAGAAAAATATTACAACAATTTTAAACTAATTACACCTACTCTAAGCCCCCTAATAAAATAACAAAGACCCCCAAAATAAAAAAAATGCCCTACCCTATTCTAAATTACTAAAGTTCAAAGCTCTTTTACCTTACCAGCCCTGAACAGGGCCCTTTGTGGGGCATGCCCCAAAGAATTCAGCTCTTTTGTCTGTAAAAAAAACATACAATACCCCCCCCCCCAACATTACAACCCACCACCCACATACCCCTAATCTAAACCAAACCCCCCTTAAATAAACCTAACACTAAGCCCCTGAAGATCTTCCTACCTTGTCTTCACCATGCCAGGTATCACCGATCGTTCCAGGCTCCGAAATCTTCATCTAAGCCCAAGTGGGGGCTAGACATCCATCATCCGATGGCTGAAGAAGTCCAGAAGAGGGTCCAAAGTCTTCATCCTATCCGGGAAGAAGAGTAGATCCGGACCAGCAACCATCTTCTTCCAAGCGGCATCTTCTATCTTCATCCGATGAGGACCGGCTCCATCTTGAAGACCTCCACCGCGGACCCATCTTCTTCCGACGACGACTTCCCGACGAATGACGGTTCCTTTAAGGGACGTCATCCAAGATGGCGTCCCTCGAATTCTGATTGGCTGATAGGATTCTATCAGCCAATCGGAATTAAGGTAGGAAAATTCTGATTGGCTGATAGGATTCTATCAGCCAATCGGAATTAAGGTAGGAAAATTCTGATTGGCTGATGGAATCAGCCAATCAGAATCAAGTTCAATCTGATTGGCTGATCGGAACAGCCAATAGAATGCGAGCTCGATCTGATTGGCTGATTGGATCAGCCAATCGGATTGAACTTGATTCTGATTGGCTGATTCCATCAGCCAATCAGAATTTTCCTACCTTAATTCCGATTGGCTGATAGAATCCTATCAGCCAATCAGAATTCGAGGGACGCCATCTTGGATGACGTCCCTTAAAGGAACCGTCATTCGTCGCGAAGTCGTCGTCGGAAGAAGATGGGTCCGCGGTGGAGGTCTTCAAGATGGAGCCGGTCCTCATCGGATGAAGATAGAAGATGCCGCTTGGAAGAACATGGTTGCCGGTCCGGACCTACTCTTCTTCTCGGATAGGATGAAGACTTTGGACCCTCTTCTGGACTTCTTCAGCCATCGGATGATGGATGTCTAGCCCCCGCTTGGGCTTAGATGAAGATTTCGGAGCCTGGAACGATCGGTGATACCTGGCATGGTGAAGACAAGGTAGGAAGATCTTCAGGGGCTTAGTGTTAGGTTTATTTAAAGGGGGGTTTGGGTTAGATTAGGGGTATGTGGGTGGTGGGTTGTAATGTTGGGGGGGGGTATTGTATGTTTTTTTTTACAGGCAAAAGAGCTGAATTCTTTGGGGCATGCCCCGCAAAGGGCCCTGTTCAGGGCTGGTAAGGTAAAAGAGCTTTGAACTTTAGTAATTTAGAATAGGGTAGGGCATTTTTTTTATTTTGGGGGTCTTTGTTATTTTATTAGCGGGCTTAGAGTAGGTGTAATTAGTTTAAAATTGTTGTAATATTTTTCTGATGTTTGTAAATATTTTTTTATTTTTTGTAACTTAGTTCTTTTTTATTTTTTGTACTTTAGTTAGTTTATTTCATTGTATTTATTTGTAGATATTGTATTTAATTAATGTATTGATAGTGTAGTGTTAGGTTTAATTGTAGGTAATTGTAGGTATTTTATTTAATTAATTTATTGATAGTGTAGTGTTAGGTTTAATTGTAACTTAGGTTAGGATTTATTTTACAGGTAATTTTGTAATTATTTTAACTAGGTAGCTATTAAATAGTTAATAACTATTTAATAGCTATTGTACCTGGTTAAAATAATTACAAAGTTGCCTGTAAAATAAATATTAATCCTAAAATAGCTACAATATAATTATAATTTATATTGTAGCTATATTAGGATTTATTTTACAGGTAAGTATTTAGCTTTAAATAGGAATAATTTATTTAATGAGAGTTAATTTATTTCGTTAGATTTAAATTATATTTAAGTTAGGGGGGTGTTAGTGTTAGGGTTAGACTTAGCTTTAGGGGTTAATCCATTTATTAGAATAGCAGCGAGATTCGGTCGGCAGATTAGGGGTTAATAATTAACGTTAGGTGTCGGCGATGTTAGGGAGGGCAGATTAGGGGTTAATACTATTTATTATAGGGTTATTGAGGCGGGAGTGAGGCGGATTAGGGGTTAATAACTTTATTATAGTAGCGGTGAGATCCGCTCGGCAGATTAGGGGTTAATAAGTGTAGGCAGGTGGAGGCGACGATGAGGGGGGCAGATTAGCGGTTAATAAATATAATATAGGGGTCGGCTGTGTTAGGGGCAGCAGATTAGGGGTACATAGCTATAATGTAGGTGGCGGCTCTTTGCGGTCGGCAGATTAGGGGTTAATTATTGTAGGTAGCTGGCGGCGACGTTGTGGGGGGCAGGTTAGGGGTTAATAAATATAATATAGGGGTCGGCGATGTTAGGGCAGCAGATTAGGGGTACATAAGTATAACGTAGGTGGCGGTCGGCAGATTAGGGGTTAAAAAAAATTAATCGAGTGGCGGCGATGTGGGGGGACCTCGGTTTAGGGGTAGATAGGTAGTTTATGGGTGTTAGTGTACTTTAGAGCACAGTAGTTAAGAGCTTTATGAACCGGCGTTAGCCCAGAAAGCTCTTAACTACTGACTTTTTTCTGCGGCTGGAGTTTTGTCGTTAAAATTCTAACGCTCACTTCAGACACGACTCTAAATACCGGAGTTAGAAAGATCCCATTGAAAAGATAGGATACGCAATTGACGTAAGGGGATCTGCGGTATGGAAAAGTCGCGGCTTAAAAGTGAGCGTTAGACCCTTTCCTGACTGACTTCAGATACCGGCGGTAGCCTAAAACCAGCGTTAGGAGCCTCTAACGCTGGTTTTTGACGGCTACCGCCAAACTCTAAATCTAGGCCTTAGATAGCTCCATTTTGAGCAAACTATCTGTATTAGACACTTGTATAATAATAATAATTATTATTATTATTAGAATTATAACATTAGCTTATGCGTATAGAGAACACTTTAAAATGACATTTAGTAGATTTATAAAACACATATTTTCACCACATGCAGTCACTAGTGCTTTTCAATTTTATACCTTAAAATGACTTTTTGCAACCATACAAATGCATCTGTTTTCAAACTGTTAAAATCCAGACTGTTTCTCTCATTACAACCACTTGATTCAGACAGAGCATACTTTTTATTAAAAAAGTTTCCAATTCGTTCCCATGTTATTCTTTGTTGAAGAGATACCTAGGTAGGCATCTGCAGCACCACGTGGCCAGAAATAGTGCTGTCATCTAGTGCTCTTGCAAATGAATAACATAATTGCAAAACTGCTGTCATATAGTGCTCCAGACACATACACTCTCCTGCTTTTCAAAAAAAGATACCAAAGAACAACGAAAATTTGATGATAGAAGCAAATTAGAAGGTTGCATAAAATTGTATGCTCTAACTCAGTGTTTCTCAACCGTGGTCCTCAAGTAAACCCAACAGGCCAGATTTTCTTAATAGCTGAACTAGAGCAGGGGTCGCCATCCTTTCGGACCACTAAGCTCACAATTTTGAATCCCATGGACCACTAACATGAATTTTTTTAAATAGGTACAAACCTATATAATGTATATATATATATAATTTTATTTTTTACACACACATACTGTATAACCATAGCTAAGTTTACATTATGTATATATTTACACATTGTTAAGAATTATTTTTTGGAATTAAGTAACTGAATTGACAGAACTGAGAGAATACTTCCAAATGACAGATGAAGGGTGAGTGCCAACTTTTGAGCTGGAAACAGAGAGGCAGAAAGTGGGGAAAAAAGAATTATGCTTAAAAGGACCACAAGACTTCCAAGTCACCTCCCCAGTTAGGAATTATTCAAAACTACTTATGATCATGGACAGACATTGGAGTCATAAATTATGTTTATATCAGAAAGCTCTCAATAAGGATGTGAGCTAACCATGACTGATGTTACTGGCAATTACTATTATACTGGTGGGACATGGCTAATCTGCTGGATGGCAATTACTGGAAATCAGGTGGCTTTGTTTGTGGGAAAATTATTAGAATGAAAAATAATTAATATTTAATTAAAGAAAAAAAAGATGGAGGGGAGGAAGACACAAAGTGATGCAAGTCATTCTGAAGGAATTAGGAAAACTACTACAAAGAGACAGGTACGCAAGTTGTGCAGTACTACTCAGGTGTGTAGGGAGATTGTTATTCAACTCCTCCTCCGTTGGTTTTCACTGATGTCCAGCCAGGGGGGGTGACACCATCAGAGGAGATTAATTCCTGCTTGATGGTGTCAAGGACCACCAACATTTTCTCGTGGACCACCAGTGGTCCATGGACCACTGGTTGGCGACCACTGAACTAGAGCACCAATTAAATAATCAGCTGATCAGTAACCATGGTTACTAACCTTCTCTCACCCATCAGCTGATTATTTTACCTGTGCTCTAGTTCAGCTATCATAAAAATCTGGCCTGTTAGGGGTACTTGAGGGCCGCGGTTGATAAACACTGCTCTAACTGAATCATTAAATAATTTTTTCGGTTTCATGTCCTTTTAAAGGACCACTAAATACATTAGAATTACATAATTAACACAACACTTAAAAAGACAATGCAATAACCCTTACTCTGAATTTCAAATAAGCAGTAGATTGTTTTTTTCTGACAATTGAATTTCTTTCCCCATTTGCCAGCCCCCTGTATCATGTGACAGCCATCAGCCAATCACAGACTAGTATACGTATACCTAGTGAACTTTTGCACATGCTCAGTGAGAGCTGGTGCCTCAGAAAGTTTGTATATAAAAAGAAAGTGCAAACTTTGATAATAGAAGTAAATTTGAAAGTCTTGTAAAACATGCTCTATCTGAATCCTGAAAGTTTAATTTTGACTTTAGTGTCCCTTTAAGTTTATAGAAAAATGTTTAGTCATTAGTTACCTCAGCTCCTTGGTGTTCCTGGTCCTATTTCCTCTGTTTCCTGCTGCCTGCCCTGTGCTTCCTATTGCCTTCTGGCTCTGCCACTTTTGGCTTCCAAATTCAGCTTTGATCCTACTCACCCCTCCTGGCTTGACACATATCTGATTCAACCTAATCTAACCTTGACCTGGATTCTGACCTCTTTTTTACTTGCTGAGTTGGATTGTTCCTGTTAACGACCTTGGCTTTCCTGACTGCTGCCTAACCCTTCTGTGGACGGATCTCCTGGTTGACCTTGGCTTCCTTCTGACTATGGGCCAGATTCCTAGTGGCACAACAACAGTTATGGACAAACGATATTGTGTTTATCAAAGCTGTTTGCGCACGTCGGAAGGAGCACTCACGAGCACGAGCGCAATCACGATTTATGCTAGAATGATTACTTCGACCTCAGAGCTCTGGTTAATTGTTTCGCTAAATTAATAACTGTCACAAAACGAATCATAAGTACATTTAAAAGTACAGTTACACTCATAAAAATGATAAAAAAATATTGCACAAAAAAAAGTTAGAAGGGCTCAAAGACAATTAGGCGCCGTAGCCGTCTAATGAGTGGCTATGAATCTAACCGATAGTGTCTGATGTGTGTATTACAATATATTATGAAGAAACAAAGCCTTTTAAAATGAAGATTTTCAAGTGCCTTTGTGAGTACAAATTTCTGTATTTATGTCTCTGAAATAATTTTCAGAGACATAGGTTTGTGGAAAAATTAATTCTTGCATATACATGTTTTTGTTTCATAGTGACTCTTTGGCATCTATTTATCAAGCCGTCAACCGCAAATATGCTGGAATTCCGCAGCGTATTTGTGGCAAGCCTGATTCCCCTTAGTTATCAAACCCTACAGACCGGCAAAAGTGGAATTTTGTGACGTAACATACAATCCGCCAGACTCAGTCCGACACAGATCGATGCTTACGTCACTACAGATGTTCCGAACGCAAATTTGGCGCAATCTGACTACTTTTGCTAGTTATCAAATATTTACCAGGTACGCTTGCCACTATTCCAGCCCAGCGTACCTGGTTTTCAATCCGCCTCCCTGGAGGTGGCGGATGCCATAGGAATCAATGGGAGTCTGAAAGCAGCGAAAGCTTATGTTCGCTGCTGCCCAATATCCCATTGATTCCTATGGGAACGTTTACACCTAACAACCTAACATGTACCCTGAGTCTAAACACCCCTAATCTACCCCACTACACTGTCACCTACATTATACTTATTAACCCCTAATCTGCCGCCCTGACACCACCGCCACCTACATTATACTTATTAACCCCTAATCTACCACCCCCTACACCACTGCCACCTACCTACATTTATTAATCCCTAATCTGCTGCCCCCAACGTCACTGCCACTATATTAAATTTATTAACCCCTAAGCCTGAGTCTAACCCTAACCCAAACAACCCCTAACTTAAATATAATTTAAATAAATCTAAATAAATATTCCTACCATTAAATAAATTATTCCTATTTAAAACTAAATACTTACCTATAAAATAAACCCTAAGATAGCTACAATATAGCTAATAGTTACATTGTAGCTAGCTTAGGGTTTATTTTTATTTTACAGGCAAGTTTGTATTTATTTTAACTAGGTACAATAGTTATTAAATAGTTATTAACTATTTAATAACTTCCTAGTTAAAATAAATACAAATATACCTGTAAAATAAAACCTAACCTACGTTACAATTACACCTAACACTACACTATAATTAAATTAATTCCCTAAACTAAATACAATTAAATACAATTATCTAAAGTGCAAAAAACCCCCACTAAATTACAGAAAATAATAAACAAATTACAAGATTTTTAAACTAATTACACCTAATCTAATCCCCCTAACAAAATAAAAAAGCCCCCCCAAAATAAAAAAGCCCTACCCTACACTAAATTACAAATAGCCCTTAAAAGTGCCTTTTGCGGGGCATTGCCCCAAAGTAATCAGCTCTTTTACCTGTAAAAAAAAATTACAAGCCCCCCAACATTACAACCCACCACCCACACAACCAACCCTACTCTAAAACCCACGCAATCCCCCCTTAAATAAACCTAACACTAACCCCTTGAAGATCACCCTACCGTGAGAAGTCTTCACCCAACCGGGCCGAAGTCCTCAACGAAGCCAGCAGAAGTGGTCCTCCAGACGGGCAGAAGTGGTCCTCCAGACAGGCAGAAGTCTTCATCCAGACGGCATCTTCTATCTTCATCCGGCACGGAGTGGCTCCATCTTCAAGACATCCGACGCGGAGCATCCTCTTCAGCCGACGTCTTCTTCAACAATGACGGTTAATTTAAGTGACGTCATCCAAGATGGCGTCCCTTCAATTCTGATTGGCTGATAGAATTCTATCAGCCAATCGGAATTAAGGTAGGAAAAATCCTATTGGCTGATGCAATCAGTCAATAGGATTGAAGTTCAATCCTATTGGCTGATCCAATCAGCCAATAGGATTGAGCTTGCATTCTATTGGCTGATTGGATCAGCCAATAGGATTGAACTTCAATCTTTTGCTTAAGGATGTTCCAAAGGTTCTCAATAGGATTGAGGTCAGGGGAGGATGGAGGCCACACCATAACTTTCTCTCCTTTTATCCCATAGCAGCCATTGATGAAGAGATATTCTTTGCAGCATGAGATGGTGCATTGTCATGCATGAAGATTATTTTATTACGGAAAGCATAGTTCTTCCTTCTGTACCAGGGTAGAAAGTGGTCAGTCAGGAACTCCACATACTTTGCAGAGGTCATCTTTACACCTTCGGGGACAATAAAGGGGCCGACCAGCTCTCTTCCCATGATTCTGGCCCAAAACATGACTCCACCACTGCCTTGCTGACGTCTCAGTCTTGTTGGAACAGGGTGGCCGTCCACCAACCATCCACTACTCCATCCATCTGGACCATCCAGAGTTGCATGCATGGCACTCATCAGTGAACAGGACTGTTTAAAAAATTATTCTTCATGTATTTTTTCCCCAATGCAGCTATTTCTGCTTGTGAGCATAAGTTAGTGGTGGCCGAATGGAAGGTTTATGCACAGTTGCAAGACTCTGGAGGACTCTACACCTTGATGTCCGTGGGACTCCAGAGGCACCAGCAGCTTCAAATATCTGTTTGCTGCTATGTAATGGTATTTTAGCAGCTGCTCTCTTGAGCCGATGCATGGATCTGGCAGAAATCTTCCTCAATGTGCCTTCATCTGCACAAACCCGTCTGTGCTCTGAATCCGCCACAAATCTCTTAATAGTGCGATGATCACACTTAAGTTTTCGTGAAATATCTAATGTTTTCATACCTCGTCCAAGGCAGCAGAGAGATACTTTTTCTTCCCCATATTGCTTGAAAATGGTGCTCTGCTTAATAATGTGGAACACCCTCCTTTAGTAGTTTTTCCTTTAATTGGGCTCACCTGGCAATCTAATTATCACAGGTGTCCGAGATTGTTTTCAGTGATCAAAAGAGCCCTGAGACACAATGCCATCGATGAGTTAAACTGAATTTTTTTTTATTTAATTGTATTTAATTGTATTTAGTTTAGGGAATTAATTTAATTATAGTGTAGTGTTAGGTGTAATTGTAACGTAGGTTAGGTTTTATTTTACAGGTATATTTGTATTTATTTTAACTAGGAAGTTATTAAATAGTTAATAACTAATTAATAACTATTGTACCTAGTTAAAATAAATACAAACTTGCCTGTAAAATAAAAATAAACCCTAAGCTAGCTACAATGTAACTATTAGTTATATTGTAGCTAGCTTAGGGTTTATTTTATAGGTAAGTATTTAGTTTTAAATAGGAATAATTTAGTTAATGATAGGAATATTTATTTAGCTTTATTTAAATTATATTTAAGTTAGGGGGTGTTAGGGTTATGTTTAGACTTAGGTTTGGGGGGTTAATAAATTTAATATAGTGGCGGCGATGTTGGGGACGGCAGATTAGGGGTTAATAAATGTAGGTAGTTGCGGCGGTGTAGGGGGGGGCAGATTAGGGGTTAATAAATATAATGTAGGTGGCGGCGGCGTAGGGGGGTAGATTAGGAGTTAATAAATATAATGTAGGTGCCGGCGGTGTAGGGGGCGGCAGATTAGGGGTTAATAAGTATAATGTAGGTGGCGGTGGGCTCCGGGAGCAGCGGTTTAGGGGTTAAACACTTTATTTTAGTTGTGGCGGGGTCCGTGAGCGGCAGTTTAGGGGTTAATACATTTATTAGTGTTGCGGTGGGCTCCAGGAGAGTCGGTATAGGGGGTAAACAGTATAGAGTGGGTGTTTAGTGACAGGGTACCAAGAAAACTGGGAAAAAGCCGAAGAGCAGTGAGATTGATGACTGTTAGCTAACAACAGTCCGCTGCTCATCGCACTGTACTTGGTGCGCGGCTTTTTGACAGCTTTTTTGATAATGTTGGAGAACGTATTCAGGTCCGCGGCAGCGATGTTAGGCGATCTTAGACGAGTGTATTGGTGCCATCGAATGCAAGTAAGTTGACGGCTTGATAAATAGATGCCATAGTATTTCCTCAGAGTTTATAATATACTAATTTAGAATGAAAAATGTTGTATTTGATGGCAAGATAGAACCCTGCATACATCAGTGTATATCTTTTGTAATATTATCATTTATGTCCTCAGTACTAAGGCTGCACAGTCACAAAGCCGTCTATCTAATCATAAGTTTAACAAGGATAGATACTGCTCGGTATTCCTGTGTGACTTCCATCATCACCTATTTTAAGATACTGAGGCTGAGGTAAAGAGATTTGAGTCTTGTGAATGGACACGTAGTTGCCTAGTAACCACAGTAATCATCCAAGATATTCCTAAATTAAGAAGACAGCTACCTGTTGCTAGGATACTGCATGTAAAGCAGCTCACATTAGGAAAAATTAATACCCCCAAGAAGGGTGCTATATTCATACATTTACACACTGTATATATGTATGATAATGTCAGCCTATTCTCAATGAAACTTTAAAAACAAAAATGGTTTCAATACTAGTTTAACATAAATGTAAAACTCTGTGCTCCCCCTTGAGAATTAGCATCTTCTTCCCACAAAGCTCTTAATTTTACAGCTAATCTTAATATTTGGTATAAACATAGTTAACATTTTTAACTAACTGTTTACTAAAACCAGGTCATTCTTATCATGAAATGTTCGTTTTCTTAGTGTACTGTAGCGAGTTACATAAAGAATTTTGCTCTTTATAAGCATGCACTCAAATACAAAGTACAGAAAACAATAAATAAATGCTAGGTAAAATGATGTATTCAAAGCAAACATAAGCCTGAAAATAATATGAGGATGTGTTTTGTTTAACAGTACAATTGTTTAAATATTGGGCTGAAAAATGATTAAGGGACATAATAGTTGAAAAATGACTTGCTTTAATCCATGAGGATGTTATTTTATTACTATTGACCCTGCACTACTGTGTGTTTAACCCCTGAAAAGGGGTTAAACACACAGTAGAAGTGCTGCTCGGGACCCAAGGAACAGCAGTGCTAGTCACACGACTTAGATGTGCCACCAGTTGCTGCTGTTTGAATCTGCTGTGGGTCCCGAGCGGCACTTTTATTGTGTGTTTAACCTCTTTGCGTACACAGTAGAGCAGGGTCAATAGTTGTAAAATTACACATTCTTAAGAATTAAATTTTTAGTCTTGATAATGTAATATATGTTGTAATTTAGGGGCCAAATTATCAAGCTCCGAATGGAGCTTGATGCCACTGTTTCCGCGCGAAAGGGGAACTTTCATTCATTAAACATTACAATGAAGATTCTTTTTTAAAATACTCTTTCTTTATGGAAAACAGACCGGTGATCCTCCACCCGCAGCTCCTGCTGTAGTTAGTAGATCGATTATGAATCCAGCTTTTTCCAATCTTTGCGTGCCCCCTTTGGCATCCAGATTGTGGGACCACGAAACCATTGGAAAAAGTTGGATTCATCATCGATCTACTAACTACAGCAGGAGCTGCGGGTGGAGGATCGCCGGTCTGTTTTCCATAAAGAAAGAGTATTTTAAAAAAGAATCTTCATTGTAATGTTTAATGATTGAAAGTTCCCCTGTTTTTAAGATTAGTTTTAGACACCGGGCAGTTATTCATTAAACTTTACAATCATTTTAAGCACATTAGCGTGTGCTGGTATTACAAAGTGGAGCGCTATTATCACTTTCTTAAAAGCGATATTTAGCGCTCCACTTGTAATCTGGCCCTTTATTTTTAAACAACTTTCTTATTTACTTCTACTATCAAATGTTCTCTTGGTATCTTTTGTTGAAAAAAGCTTAGGAGCATGCACGTGCCCAGGAACACTATATGGCAGCAGTTTCGCAAGAGCACTAGTTGGCACATAGTGCTCCAGACCCCTACCTAGGTATTTATTCAACAAAGAATAGCATGGGAACAAAGCAAATTTGATAATAGAAGTACATTGGAAACGTTTTAAAAATTGTCTGATCTTTTTGAATCACAAAAGAAAATGTGGGGGTTTCATATCCCTTTAACTTGTTTTTCTTGCTTATGAGCGGCTTTCTAATTTCTGGCTCCAAATGAGCACAATATTACTAAACATATTGTATTAAAAAATACCCCTTTAAATCAGTCTCTTTTTCCATTTTTTTTTATAAGGACTGGTACAGTAGCTTTAAAGCATTTTCATAAATTTTTGCTATTACCAAAATGTAAAAATATTTCCACATATAAATAACTCACAAAAAAATATTCAGTAAAATAAATGCATCCACTCAAAGGTTAAACATCTAAACATGGGATTTAAAGGTACATTTAACACTTTAACAATTTTAATATCAAATCTTTAGTTAAACAAACATTGTAAAATACTTTCATCTCCAGAGCCAAGTCTGAATTGCACTAGATCTTTAGAAAACAGTTGCAGCAAGTTGTTAAACCTGTTTTAATAATTTTCAGATTTTCTGCAGTCAATAGATTATAAATACAAGTTTTTTACACAGAATATTCAAGCAAACAAACCATAGGTAAACAATTCAGCTCCCATAAGCCTCTAAGAAATATTGAGAGCTATGAAGCATTAACTTAATAGTGTTACGTAGATTTCAGTATCAGCCCTGCAGCCCAGCCTTTATCAAAATAATAAAATCCAACTGCAGCAGGACTATTGTGGGTCCTTTAAATTAGGAAATAACTATGCAAAGCAAATGAAAGGGTTACTATTTGATTATCCCAAGGAATTGTAAAAACAAACACAGAGACAATGTTTTAAATCTGTGCATTATTATTTGTTCCTAAATGAGTTATGAGAGCAAAAACATATGCATGAAACAATGTATCAGGAAACTGAATTTAAAGGGACATGAAACCCAAATGTTTTCTTTCATGATTCAGATAGATAATACAATCTTAAACAACATTCCAATTTACTTCTATTTTCTAATTTGCTGCATTTTTTAGGTATCCTTTGTTAAAGAAATAACAATACACATGGGTGAACCAATCACACGAGGAATCTATGTGCAGCCACCAATCAGCAGCTACTGAGCCTATTTAGATATGCTTTTCAACAAAGGATATAAACAGAATGAAGCTAATTACATAATAGAAGTAAATTGGAAAGTTGTTTAAATGTGTATTACTTATCTGAACCAAGAAAGAAAAAATTTAGGTTTCATGTCCCTTTAAGATCTGTGTAGGACATATTGATAACAATCTTATTTTCTATTTTTATAAGATCTCTATACGTGTTTTGATTTTATGAGCCAAACTGAGGCAATGAAAAAAATCCATTGTTCCATTTTACAATTCTTATATAAAATAGATATTTATGATTGACCCCAAAATGGTAATTTTGTCCCTTTTTCAGTAATGAAAAGTATTTAGAATATTTTTTAATGAGAACAAACAAGATTAATGCAATTGTGATACAGAAATAATAGCAGAAATAAATGAGGAAAGTGTACTGTTTAGTCTTTTAATGTTCTTCATTAGTACCTCACAGTATTCAATTTGACAGGCAAACTAATGAAATTGTATAGTATGAGTTTTACATTGTTAATAACGGCAATGCAGTCTGAGACGGACAATAAAGTCAAAATGAAAGTGTCACAATTCAGACAGACTTTCCAAATTACTTCTATTATCTAATTGTATTTGTTCTCCTGGTATCCTTTGTTAAAAAGCATTCCTATGAAGGCAACACACTACTACTGTAAGCTAGCTGTTGATTGATGGCTGCACATATATGACTCTTGTCATTGGCTTGCCCGATGGTACAAATATATATTTTATATCTTTAACTTTATCTTTCTCATGTAACAAAGTATTTTAACATGCTTAATAACTTATCTTAAGATAAGATATTTATATTTTTAGCTTAAAAGGACACAATCAAAATTCAGCTTTAATAATTCCCATAGAGCAAGCAATTTTAAAAGAATATTCACTTTAATTCCAGTATGAAATGTATTTTGTTATTTTGGTATCCTTTGTTGAAAACCATACATAGAAAGGCTCAGGAGCAGGTGACAACACACTACTGGGAGCTAGCTGGTGGTTGAAGACTACATACAAATGCATTTTTGTGATTGGCTCACCTGATGCCGCTCTGGAGCAAACTTAAATGATGTATTTAACTCATTTGCAGGGTCATATGCAAGCAAGAGTATAATAAAAATTGCATAACATATAAAATCCTTTTGGTTTAGATTTGTATACATATACACATACAAATATATACAGGCATACCTTGCTTTATTGTGTTTTACAGATATTGCTCTTTATATAAATTGACAGTATGTGCTAGCCCTATGGTAGCCCTGTGTCAACCTTATGTCGGGTAAGTCTATCAAAGCCATTTTTCCAACATAAATACACATATATCCACATGTACATGCCACCAGCAAAAAGATTATGACTCACTGAGGGCTCAGATGATGGTTAGACTTTTTTTAGCAGTAAAGTATTTTTTACTTAAGGTATGTATATACTTATACACTACAGTATACTGTAAATATAACTTTTATATGCACTGTGAAAGCTATATTCGCTTTATTGCAGTGGTCTGGAACCAAACCCACAATATCTACAAGGTATGATTGTACTTCATATCCAGGTGTTGAAAAAAGGAATAAGCCATCCTAGGAAAGATAATTCTGTTCACTGCAAATAAGAGGATCCATTCCAAACAGAATTCCCTTATGAGGTTTATGGCTTTTAATGTTGTTTTAAAGAGACAGTCTACACCAGAATATTTATTGTTTTAAAAGATAGATAATCCCTTTATTACCCATTCCCTAGTTTTGCACAACCAACACAGTTATATAAATATACTTTTTACCTCTGTGATTACCTTGTATCTAAGCCTCTAAAAACTGTCCCCTTATTTCAGTTCTTTTGACAGACATCGATTTTAGCCAATCAGAGCTGGCTCACCTGAACTCCACGTGCGTGAGCACAATGTTATCTATATGACACATGTGAACTAACACCCTCTAGTGGTGAAACACTGTCAAAATGCCCTGAGAGAAGAGGTGGCCTTCAAGGGCTTAGAAATTAGCATATGAAATATGAACCTCCTAGGTTTAGCTTTCAACTAAGAATACCAAGAAAACAAAGCAAAATTGGTGATAAAAGCAAAGTGGAAAATTGTTTAAAATTACATTCTCTATCTGAATCATGAAAGTTTATTTTGGACTAGACTGTCCCTTTAAAAATCAAACTAATTCTAAACTATTTAAAAAAACTAATTTTTTTATCAAATGTATTTGTCCCATGAAAATAAATCCTATATATTGAATTGTGATAACGGTGATTGATGGGATTATTCTACATTTCTGTCAACTTTTCAAATGCCTTCTTTTTTTTTACTACTTCTTAAAAAATACGTTTTTGCCTATTTTTATGTTACAGTTTTTGTGCATGCTTAATTCTCATTTTAATAAACCTGTTTTATTTATTAATATAATTATTAGTAAAAATACTGTGTGTGTATGTGTGTATGTATATATATATATATATATATATATACTGTATATATATATATATATATATATATATATATACTGTATATATATATACTGTATATATATATATATATATATATATATATATATATATATATATATATATATATATATATATATATATATATAACACACAGAGAAAACCCAGCACTCACAAGCTCTCAGCTAAGATTTAAAAGCAAAAATGGAAAGGTTAGTTACCGCATCATTGTGTGGCTGTTTTAGGGTCCCAGGTATTGGAAAGGACCTTGACGAGGTACCTGGGCTTGTCCCATTTGGCCAGATGCGGTAACTAACCTTTCCATTTTTGCTTTTAAATCTTAGCTGAGAGCTTGTAAGTGAGTGCTGGGTTTTCTCTGTGTGTTGTATTAATTTGTTTTGTAATTTTCCCTATGGATCTTGCACCCAGACCTGTCTGGGGTTAACTGCCTGTGGCTCTGGGGACAGCACAGCTTCCTGTGAGTGCCAGTGGCACCCAGGGCTGAGCATGTTGCAGGGTATTGGGATGTGTACCCGGTCCGGTATGAGAGTGCAGTTCCCTTCTGTGTTTTATATATTTCTAGGGTGATGACATATGCCTGTGCACCCTTCCCTTGTTCCCAGTTTGTTTGGATTTGAAAGCTTGCATTGTGTGGCTGTTTTAGGGTCCCAGGTATTGGAAAGGACCTTGACGAGGTACCTGGGCTTGTCCCATTTGGCCAGATGCGGTAACTAACCTTTCCATTTTTGCTTTTAAATCTTAGCTGAGAGCTTGTAAGTGAGTGCTGGGTTTTCTCTGTGTGTTGTATTAATTTGTTTTGTAATTTTCCCTATGGATCTTGCACCCAGACCTGTCTGGGGTTAACTGCCTGTGGCTCTGGGGACAGCACAGCTTCCTGTGAGTGCCAGTGGCACCCAGGGCTGAGCATGTTGCAGGGTATTGGGATGTGTACCCGGTCCGGTATGAGAGTGCAGTTCCCTTCTGTGTTTTGTATATGTCTAGGGTGACTACATATGCCTGTGCATCCTTCCCTTGTTCCCAGTTTGTTTGGATTTGAAAGCTTGCATTGTGTGGCTGTTTTAGGGTCCCAGGTATTGGAAAGGACCTTGACGAGGTACCTGGGCTTGTCCCATTTGGCCAGATGCGGTAACTAACTTTTCCATTTTTGCTTTTAAATCTTAGCTGAGAGCTTGTAAGTGAGTGCTGGGTTTTCTCTGTGTGTTGTATTAATTTGTTTTGTAATTTTCCCTATGGATCTTGCACCCAGACCTGTCTGGGGTTAACTGCCTGTGGCTCTGGGGACAGCACAGCTTCCTGTGAGTGCTAGTGGCACCCAGGGCTGAGCATGTTGCAGGGTATTGGGATGTGTACCCGGTCCGGTATGAGAGTGCAGTTCCCTTCCGTGTTTTGTATATATATATATATATATATATATATATATATATATATATATATATATATAAAATACATTCAAAATGGGCAGTTATCATTATCAATACTGAATTATCTGTCATGTTTCACTTTTTCTTTAGCCATGTATCTTTGCTTTTTGTTTGTTCAACTAGATTTTCCTGGCCTATTAATTTTCTCATTCAAGCAGTGACTCTTAATAGATATATATATATTTATATCTACCGGTATATATTTATATAATTAATCAGTTATATTTAAAAATAAAAAGAAAAGTTTCTTCTATGTAAAGAACATTGGAATGTGAATTATGAATAACTCGCGGCAGGCACACTTGGTCTAACATGGTGACGGGTTAGTGTGCGAGTGCGTGTTTTTGTTATTGCACTCCATTGAACTGTACGGGGCAAATACGTTAGCCTGGTCACAAAGTTAGCACACATCGAGAATCGCTTGCAAAACTTTTTGCTTTTAACTTGTAATACGCATGCACTGCTGCGCTAGTTAAAAGTTTACTTCTAGCAACGTTTGTATGTGAGCAAAAGTGATAACTAGAGTGCTACATAAAATCTGGCCTTTAGTGTTTAGATGACTTTATAACATACTTGGTACCAGAGACTCATTCGAAAGTGTCTCTCAACATTAAAAACGTTGTGCCTCATACATATACACCATTTATGTTCATATATGATTCTATGCCAGGCTCTCCCTCCAGACAGCCATAACCAATCACGTTAACCCAAAACTTGATGATGTTGTCACGGTCATATTAATGGTGGTCGATTGGTGTTGCTATAGTTGAGCATTTGCAGCAAAATAAACCAGTGTTGTAAATAAAGGCAAAAGTGCACTATAATTTGGATGAAAATAAGGTTATGTAATTGGAGGTACACCTCTGGTTTTCTCTCAGCACAACTTTTGAGAAATAATGTCCTAGAGGGCTTCCGAGTATCAGTCATTTTGTCACTATAGATATCTACTTGAAAATATTCCTTAGACCTTTTATCTACTCTGCATGCTTTGTATGAAAGGGTGATGTACCACCAAAATACTTTTCTTTTTAAATACTTATGCTTCCAACACACAATTCTGAAAGTTAACAACATTTTTAAATTATAAGTAAAAGGTGTGAAAAATTTGTTGGCATGGCATAAGAATTCATGATAGCATTAAGATGTACATGGTTGTATTATGTGTGTAGTATAGGCAAAAAAATGTGTTTGGAATTATCCTCTAGTCTAGAATATTTACAGAATAGGCACATGTTTTGTCATTTAATAATACAACAGATTGTTATATGTATCTATTGCATTTGCTTTCACAAATTTCTTTGGTTGCGACTTCGACAACTTGACCCGCCCCTCCCTGTAAAGTAGAAAAGCTCCTAGACATTCTAATGTCCAGCACTTGACGCCTAAGAGATGTTCGTCTTGGGGATGGATGCCTGGTTGCCTGGTAACAATGGTACTAATGCAAGACAATTCAGGGATCAAGAGGACAGCTACCTGTTGCTAGGATACTGCATGCCCTGTGGCTATCACATCAGGAAAAAAGAAAACCTGCCTAAATTGTTAACCTCCCTATGGGTGGCAAAAATAAGTTGAAGGTAGGAAGATGAGCTGTGTAAATGAGCACAGTTTTTACTTCCTTCAGAGTCAATAAACAGATTAGATAGATAGATAGATAGATAGATAGATAGATAGATAGATAGATATTATTAAATTATTAAATCCTCTACACTGGCTTTTCCAGCTTCACTGGCTTTTCCTATGTTATTCTATGCAGCCAATTAATCTCATGATTTGTTATTATATCAACTGCATATAGCAACTGGTGGCATCTGAGAGGCTGGTAAGACCTTTTAGGGAATTAAAGGGACATGAAACCCCAAATTTGGCTTCCATGTCCCTTTAAGCAGTGTAGCACAGTGATATAAAAAATGTAAAACTGTTCAGAAAGCCAGGATATGGATGTGTCACAAGTTATAGAAGTGATGTTAAATCTGCAACTCTATTCATCACATAATTCATTTGCAGGATTTTATCCAAGCAAATAATTAGATATTATTACTCAACTGCCTTTGCATAGCTGTTAGAAAATGCTCATGTAAGTTATTTAACAGCAGTAACTATTGACAAATGAACTCTGAGGAAGCAATAAGTGTTAGATGGAAAAAAAACTAGAAACATGACATATATGGAGGTAGATTATTTTTCTTTTGAAAAGGAGATCAAATGGTTTATCTATAAAAATTGCTGTAGAATTTAATTCCAGTTCCAAAAAAGTCTTGATATGCAACAGGAATAGAATATATTCCAAGGATATTTGTGTCTTTAACTCAAGTGCTTCTTATATAATTTCTTCCCTGAGACAACCTCAAATTGCTCCATCATAAGACCTTTAATTCAATACCTCTCTTTGCGTAATATAACCTCTCCCTATAACTCTTCTCATGACTCCATATAACCCCTATATATCTTAAAGGGACATTGTACACTAGATTTTTCTTTGCATAAATGTTTTGTAGATGATCCATTTATATAGCCCATCTGGCAGCATTTTTTAAATAGTTAATAGTTTTGCTTATTTTTAAATAGCATTGTGCTGATTTTCAGACTCCTAACCAAGCACCAACGTTTTAGATGTATACTTTCATATGAAGGGAAAGGGGGGGGTCTGCTCTTCCTGGTTTCCAGCCCATTTCAGTGGGTGTCCCAGCCTAATTTCTTCAACAGTGCTAAACTGGGAGCTTCTAAGTAAGTTTTTAAAAGATTTTATATTTGATTTTTATATCAGTATCTGTGCATATTCTTCTTTATAGTAGTGTCTATTACATGTAGTTATATGAAAATTGCTGTATACTCTCCATTTAAAGAAGAGAATGTTGTTGATAATGACATTCCTGATAGGATGCCCAGCCACTTAAAACAAACTTTATAGGCTTCTCAGCTGATGTGCAGTATGCTCTAATTTACTCCCCCAATCCCTGGTGGTTTAATATTAGCTTTAAACTATTCCTGAATTTGCATAATTTTTGTAAAATTATTTCACAATTCTTTGTTTGACCACATTATAAGCAAAGCACAATGGCCAGTTACACTTCTATTCCATTTTGAAGTGGGGAATTTGGCTGAAATCGCATTTGAACCTAAAGGGATAGTGAAGTCAAAACTAAACTTTCATGATTCAGATAGGGCATGCAATTTTAAACAATTTTCCAATTTACTTTTATCATCAAATTTGCTTTGTTTCCCTGGTGGTATTTTTGAAAAGCTAAACCTAGCTAGGCTCAAACTGATTTCTAAACAGTTGAAAACCGCCTCTTAGCTCAGAGCATTTTGAAAGTTTTTCACAGTTAGACAGTTTTAGTTCATGTGTGTCATATAGATAACATTGTGCTCACTCCCGTGAAGTTATTTAGGAGTCTTCACTGATTGACTACACTGCATGTCTGTCAAAAGCACTTAGATAAGGAGGCTGTCTGCAGAGGCTTAGATACAAGGTAATCACAGAGGTAAAAAGTATATTAATATAACTGTGTTGGTTATGCAAAAACGGGGAATGGGCAATAAAGGGATTATCTATATTTTTAAATAAGAAACATTTTGGTGTAGACTGTCCCTTTAAAGGACCAGTAAATACAGCAGATTTTCATAATCAACAAATGCATGGTAACAAGACAATACAATATAACTTAGCCTGAACTTCAAATGAGTAGTAGATTTTTTACTGACAAATTTTATTTAAAGTTATGTCTATTTCCAATTCCCCTGTATCATGTGACAGCTATCAGCCAATCACAAATGCATACACATTTATTCTGTGAATTCTTGCACATGCTCGGTAGAAGCTGGTGAATCAAAACGTGTAAATGTAAAAAGACTGTGCACATTTTATTAATGGAAGTAAATTGGAAAGTTGTTTAAAATTGCATTCTCTATCTGAATTATTAAAGTTTAATTTTGACTTGAGTGTCCCTTTAATAGGCACTGCCATGATCTGTTTTAGCCTGAGGAAGGATGGCAAAAGAATTTTAATGACATCTACATTACAGCTTCTTTATTAGCATGTTAAGAGCTGTTTTCCTGGGTAACATAATGTCTTGTAATTGTGGTTCCAACAGACACTTTGCATAAAGTTGTGACAAGGTAAAATGCTCAAAATTTAATGAGATTGGACATTTCAATTTCCAGTGTTTGCAGTCTATATTGTTGTGCGAGTAAATAACTTCATTTACTAAAACTTAATCTAAATAAAATAATGACAGGACAACAAGTGAGGCTTTCTCCTCTTAAATAACTTTATCAAAACATCAAGGCCTTTTTCATAAAATTGAAACATTTTAACTTATTTACATGATTATATGTAAATATAAATATAAAGATAAACATCAGTATTAGACATCCTCAAACTTGGCCCTCCAGAGGTTTTGGAACTACATTTTCCATGATGCTCAATCAGCATATCAGCTGGCTGAGCATCATGGGAAATGTAGTTCTAAAACCTCTGGAGGGCCAAGTTTGAGGATGTCTGATCAAGATAAACCAGGGCAGCACTGAAGTCCTACCTAACCCATATGTAGCGGGTAGCAGGCCCAGGCAAACTGACACAAAGCGGAGTCCAGCTACAACACAGTATCAGACAGAAGGTTTTTACTCTAGCTGTTCGGCCCTCCGCAAACCAGGGGGAGCTTCCTCAGGTGCGCGCCTGTGGATGTCGCTCCCTCTGCAATGGCCATCACTCCTCCCCGCTTTCTGCCTGCAGCCTGGGCCAAGACCACCCGCCTACCTTAGGGTGTAACACCGCTCCAACCATAGGGGCCCTAGTACGACTAGGCAATCAAAATGCTTTAACCAAGGGGAGCTGACTATAATTATGGGCCCTGGGCTAACTCAAAACCGTGGGTCGACTAAACATTTGCGGAGTCAGGGTAACCAAACTAACTAATATAAATTCTACCTTATTGCCGCAAAACAATGTGGGTGGTAGGGAGAAGCTCTGTAACATCCAACAGCAGAAAGAGGGCCTGAAACTACTGGAGACCTCTTTTAACTGTGAGTTAAGAACCTCTCCCTTAGCTCAGCAACAATGTTGCAAACCTAAGCCCATGCACACATTCACTCCATCTCCTCAGGTCCTTAACCCTTAAGAGGTTACTGGCTAATATTCAGCCCTACACTTCCATAATAATGATATATGCTACTCCTTACCTTTGGGGAAAAACAGACAACAGGATCGGCACAATACTGATAATACAAGACTTTCTGTTAAAACTAACAGCTAGATTCCGAGTTTGGAGCGCTATAGAAAAAGTAACAAACGCAACGAAAGTTGCGTTATTTAATCCCCTATAGCGCAGCCATTACAAGTTTTAAAAGACCCGGCTTGTGCGGGCGATATGGTGCTTTTAAGCTCCATACTGCACCAAAATACAAGTGCTGTTTTGACATGCTCGTGCACTCTTCCCCCATAGACATCAATGGGGAGAGCAGGTCAGAAAAAAGTCTAACACCTGTGATCGTGGAATGTAAAGCTCTGTAACCCAGCCCCATTGAAGTCTATGGGGAAAGAAAACTAACGTTCAAACACCCTAACATAAACCCCACACCTAAACACCCCTAATCTGCTGCCCCCGACATCGCCGGCACCTACATAATATTATTAACCCCTAATCTGCCGCTCCCGATATCGCCACTAGGGATGGGCAAATGTTTTGCAACATTCGAAAAATTAAACAAATTTTAACACATTCGTTCGTTTGAATCGAATTTTCGAATGTTTGGTTTTGAATTTTACAATTACATTTGAAAATATTCATTTCGAAAAATTCGAATTTATATATTTGTAATAGTATTTCTAATGCTTTCTTTAAATGTAATATTCGAATTATGCAATATTCAAATTTAAATATTTGTAATAGTATTTCTATAATGCTTTATTTAAATGTAATATTCGAATTATGCAATATTCGGGGAGCGGTGGAATAGGGGTTAATAACTTTAATATAGTGGCAGTGATGTAGCGGTGTGGCGGAATAGGGGTTGATAACTTTAGTATAGTGGCGGCGATATCGGGAGCGGCAGATTAGGGGTTAGTAGATTTATTTAGGTGGCGGCGATTATGGATAGACGAATGTGTTAATTTCCGAATTCGAACGTTAGAACGAATGTTATTACCGAAATTTGAATTACAAATCCGAATGTTGAACGAATATTCTTAAAAATTCTATAATCGAATGCTATTTACAGTTTTCGAATGTCACTTTCGAATTCGAATTCCAAAGATTTTGTGAGTCTTCTCGCCCCATAAAAAAACAATATTAAAATGAATAGAAACAATGCTATAACCCTTTTTCTTTCTGTTATTTCTCCTCTTTATAACTTCTCACATTGTCTCATATAACCCCTCACTAACTTCTCTCATTACTCTGTATAACCCCTCTATAACCCCACCCGCTGCTCCATATAACCCCTCTATAACTGCTCTCTTTACTCTGTATAACCCCACCCGCTGCTCCATATTACTCCTCTTCAACTCCTCCCACTGCTCCATCTATCTTTACACTGTAACTTCTCCCCATGCATTATATAATCTAAAATAAAAGCTCCTATTGCTCACTAACCTAGTGCCCTTTCTTACACTTAATAAACCCCTCTCAATATCTCTAATTTAACAATATAAATGCTAAAAATACACTGTAAATCCCCAGCTAGTAGCAAATTCCCTTAATAGATTATCAGTAAAAACATTTGGAATTAATAATTCAAATGAAAAAAAATTAAATAAATGTTCCCTTGATACATAATCCTCTTAGCATCTAAATTTGAAAGCAGTGGTAGTTCACACTGACAATTTCATTGCCTCATAAAACAAAAATCTATGGGTTATAAAACACACAGAGCCCCTCAGACCTTAAATCAGCTCGAAGTTGCTATATAAAAACAACATGTTAAATAAACCTCAACAAGCTGTATTTATTATCTGTCTTTATAGTCAATAAAGCATAAAACAATATTTTAACCTGCTGACTCAGCCTTTTTTTCCTACCTAAAATGCACCTAAATATTTAAAAATGCAATAAAGTATGACCCCATTTGTGACAAATCACTGTACCTGATAATAATTCAGAGAACTCTTCCTTGATACATTATTTTTTTCCATTACACAGAGACAATTTTCTAAAATATCCAATTTAAAGATATATTCTGTCAATAGAAAGTTACATTATGTATTTAATCTAAAGAAAATATTTACGGTATTATATATATTTAAATAAATTGGATAAACAAGTTAGTAATGCGAAAACAATGATAAATTAAACATTTGCACAAGAAACTAATAAAAACATAATTAGATAAAATATAATGATATATATACATATACAGTTGTAAATAAAATTATTCAGCACCCTATTGCAAATCAGGTTTATTTTTAACATTTACAGACTTTCAGCAGTTTGCAATAAACAAATCAAACAAAATAAATTGAAATAGCTCAACGCAATGAATGATTCAAGTGGTTTCCCCAAATTCAACTGAAAATGCAACTTTTAACATTCTTGAAATCCCACCAGAGATTTTCTATGGGGTTCAAGTCAGGTGACTGTGATGGGAACTGTAGAATCTTCCAGTACTTCTTCTGCATCCAAGACTTGGTGGAATATGAGGTATGCATTGATCATTGTCCTGTTGGAAGGTCTAATGACGCCCAAACTTCAGCTTCCTCATAGAAGACATTACATTTTCTCCTAGGATTTTCTTCATTTAATTTATCTTGATTCCACACACTGCAGGTTTCCAGTGTCAGAGGATGCAAAGCAGCCCCATAGCATCACCAAGCCACCACCATGCTTAACTGTAGGCAGAGTGTTCTTTTCAGTGTATAATTCATTCTTCTTCCTCCAGCCATACCACTTATCCATTGGGCTGAAAAGTTCTAGCTTTGTTTCATTGCTCAACAGAACAGAATCTCAAAACTTCTGTGACTTATTTTAAATGATTTTGAGCATATTGGAGCTGCGTTTCTTGTACCTTTGGGTCAGTAATGGTGTACGTCATGTAGTTCTGGCATAGAAACCTTCTGCGTTTAGTATGCGCCTTACTGTGCAAACTGAAACCTTAGTGCCTGTTGCCATCAAGTTTTGCTGCCGGTTTTTTGCAGTCTCTTGAGGGTTTTTCTCAACCTGCTTTCTCAGAAATCTGGTTGCAGCCATTGATAGCTTCCTTTTTCTGCCCCGTCCAGGTAGTGTAACCACTGTTCCTTTAACTCTGAACTTGCTTACTATGCTTCCAACTGTGTCTCTAGGAACATTCAGTGCCTTTGCTATGTTTTTGTATCCTGTTCCTTGTTTGTGAAGGGCAATCATCTCTTCTCTTAACTTTTTGGACCATTTATTTGACTTAGCCATATTTCTAACATGCAGTCCAAGTGACACTCAACAAACCCCTAGCCAGTTCTGGTAATTCACGTGTTCTAGTTTAAGCACACCTGGTGCAACTAATGAAGCCCTTGATTAGTTGCATTAGGTGTGCTTGAGACAACACCTGTTTTGCATATTTGTGCTGTTGTGAGGGATTCTATTTAGGGGGTCGAATATTTTTGAGACTGCAGAGTTCATTAAAAGTTGCATTTTTAGTTGAATTTGGGGAAACCACTTGAAGCATTCGTTGAAGCAATTGCTTTTGTTTGATTTGTTAATTGCAAACAGCTGAAAGTCTGCAAATTTTTACAATAAACCTGATTTGCAATGGGGGTTGAATTTTTTTTTTATTACAACTGTACATATGAAACTATTATATATTGATAATTATCATACAAGTTGTCCAGATACAATAAATATTAAAAATCCCTTAGAGTTTTGATATTTATTGTATTTCGACAATTTGTTTTAGAGTGCTGGGATTTGGATATATTTTGTGATACTTTGGTTGGGGTGCGTTGGCACCACCTTATCCCATGCACCTTAAAGGGCCACTAAACCCCAAATCTTTCTTTCATGATTCAGATAGAGAATAGAAATTTAAACAACATTACAATTTACTTCTATTATTTATTTTGCTTCATTTTTTAGATATCCTTAGTTGAAGAAAAAGCAATGCACATGGTGAGCCAATCACACGAGGCTTCTATGTGCAGCAACCAATCAGCAACTACTGAGCATATCTAGATATGCTTTTCAGCAAAGAATATCAATAGAATAAAACAAATTAGATTATACAAGTAAATTAGAAAGATGTTTAAAATTGCATTCTCTTTCTAAATCATGAAAGAAAAAATGTGGGTTTCATGTCCCTTTAATACTTATTTTTCTGCTTTATAATTTAATTTTGTTCAGTTTTGATTTTTTTTTATTTATTTAAGGCTTTGCTGTCTTTTTTATTGATATGTGTTATTATATATTGTATTAAATATAAAATTATAAAAACCAAGCTAAGATAAATTAAATTTCTTGTGTTAAATGGGTCACCTTTTTAATGGGATTAATTTAAGCTCAACTGGACCTTTTTTTTTTTTTTTTTTAAATATTTTTATTGAGAAACAGTGAAATGAATGTACATATACCAAGGAGACGCAGCTCCATAACGTCAAGACAAAGCTTAGAAAAATAACAGACATTTGGTTGCGTCGAAATTAAATAAACAGTTCCACTTAATGCAAGATGCTGAGTATAAACTCGACTTATCAAGCCTTTAAACATGGATGACAAGTCTGAGAATATGGGGAGGGAATCATAATCACTAAGTGTCAAGAAACCTTATGTAGGAGAGGGGTAGTGGGGGGGGTGGATGAATAAGGGGGGGTAGGGGAGAAAGCAAAAAGAGAAAGAGGGTAGTCCAAGTGTGATCACAATCATGCTAAATGAGTAACAGATATGGGGAAGGTACAGTCAAGAAGCTAAGTGTTCTGGGCAGTTGCGTTGGGTTTCCAGTCTGTGTTGTGAGTCTGTTTCCAATCTGCCCAAATAAGCTCAAAAAGATCAGATTTATTTCATTTGTAAAAGATATCCTTTTCCATGGTATATACATAAGCCATATTATTACAGACTACTGGCCAGCTAGGGGGTAGTTCTTTTTTCCAGGAGCATGCTATAGAGTATTTAATAGTCATGAACAGGTAGATGCAAATATACGCATGATGTTTAGGTAGAGGGTGTAGATTTAGGTGGAGAAGAGCTGAAGTAAACAGCCTGGGGAGCCTAATGCCGATACTCTGTAGGACCGAAAAACATTTTTGCCATAGAGGTTGAATCACAGGGCACTCCCACCATATATGATGGGCGTTGCCCCTGTGGCCACAGTTTCGCCAGCATTTGGGAGATACATTCGGGAAGATTTTTGCTAACCTAGTGGGTACATAGTACCAGTGAGAGATAAGTTTAAAGTAGGTCTCGTACAACGTTGTGCAATGAATAGCTTTCTGGGTCAGAGAAAAGGCTCGCTCCCACTCCTCGGGGGTAGTGTGCCTCCCCATCAGTGTTTCCCAGCGGGACAGATGGGCAGGAGTTTCCGGGCTTTGTGACCCGCCTAAAAGCACGTAATGGGTAGAGAGGGGCCTACACAGCCTATTTCTCCTAGCCCAGATGGACTCCCATAGAGTTAATGGCCTATCTAAGGTGGGTTTAAAACCCCAACTGCTTAGGAAACTCTTAATCCTATGATATTCAAAGGCTAAATACGAAGAAACCTGGGTAGCACCGCTAATTTGGGATAGTTGTTTAAAGGAGTCTCGGGGGGACGAGGACCAAAGGTCCGATATACGATTAATTCCTAATTGGGCCCATTTATTGGGGTGAGAGTCTTGTAGACCCGAGAGAAGACCTGCTATGGAGACGACTGGGGAAGGATGAGGGGCTACATGTGGATGGTACCGGATTCTATCCCAGAAGTCGAGACATTCACACACGACGGGGTTGATCAAGGCCAGTTCCCTTCGGCAATGCGGCGGGGTCCAGATTAGGTCCCGCAAGGCAATTTGAAAGGGCAGCGAGGCCTGTTCAATGGATTTCCATTTAGCATCCGAAGACTTTACTCCCCATTGGGAAACATGGGTAAGCATTGCACCTTCATAATACCGTATCACCGACGGGGAAGCTATGCCCCCGAGGATTTAGGGAGTTGGAGCACTCTATGTGCGACTCTAGGCGGTTTACCCATCCAGATAAATTTGGTGAACCCGCTCTGGAATTGGAGAAGCAAATGTCTCAGTATTTTAATGGGTAGGCAACGGAATAGATACGTCAGCCTGGGGAGGAAAGACATTTTCAACGCCGTGATCCTACCCAGCCAAGATACATGCTGGAGGTTCCAGTCTTTTCGCAAGGAGCAAAGTGAGGTTAAAAGAGGGAGATAGTTATCTTTAATTATTTGAGGGAGGCTACTAGAAATTCGGACACCTAAGTGTAAAATGGATTGTTCTGTCCAATTAAAATTGTAATTCTTAGTGAGGGAAGCTAATTGCGCACTTGTAAACCCTTGTGTATACACTTGAGTTTTTGATAGGTTTAGTTTGTAGTAAGAGTGGGCACCGAAAGTGGTGAGTATATCTAGGAGTCTGGGAATACCCTGCTCAGGATGCGACGAGAAGAGGGTGACATCTTCGGCAAGTAGTGCAATCTTGTGCGAGGTACCCGACAGGGTGACACCTTTAATTTGGGGATCAGATCTTATCTGCTCTGCAAGGGGTTCGATCGAAAGGGCGAACAAAAGCAGCGAGAGGGGACACCCCTGTCTGGTGCCGTTTGTAATGGAAAAGAGTGGGGAGTGGAAGCCCAGACCACTCACAGATGCAGTAGGAGTAGAGTAAAGGGCCTGAACGGCCGCTATGAAGTCAGGGGGAAAGTGAAATCTCTTGAGGACTGCCCAAAGATATTGCCATCTGACCTGGTCGAACGCCTTCTCTGCATCAAGAGAGATGACCGCAAGCAGCCTACAAAGTCGTGAGGCGAGAGTGAGAATATTAAGGAGTCGCCTCGTATTGTCTGGGCCCTTTCGGAGAGGGACGAATCCCACCTGATCCGGGTCAATAAGGGAAGGCAATAGGTTGGCGAGACGATTGGCTAGTATCTTTGAATAGAACTTAATGTCCGTGTTTATCAAAGAGATAGGCCTGTAGCTCGCACAAAGGGATGGGTCCTTGTCGGGTTTGAGGATGGTGACAATATTGGCTTCTAGAAATTCACTCTTAAAGCAGCCTTCTTTTCTAGCTAAGTTATAAAACTTTAGTAGTAAAGGGGCAAGTTCTTGTGCATAGACCTTATAGAAATGAGCCGGGTAGCCATCTGGGCCAGGGGACTTGAAGGACTTCGCATTCTTAATAACTCTCAAGATTTCTGGAAGAGAAAAAGGGGTGCTTAAGATGTCTCGTTGTTCCTGGGCAAGCATGGGGAGCGACAAGGTCTTAAGATAAGTCTCTAGAACCTCCTGAGGAGAGGACACAGGTGACTCAGCTGTGGTTATATTATAAAGCTTGGGGTAGTAGTCGGCAAAAGCCTCGCCTATCTGGGACGGAATCTGAAAAAGGGAACCTGAGGACCATATGGAATGAATCCGGGATGCCCCTAACCTATTCCTAATTTTGTTCTCTAGCAGAGTATCGGCTTTATTACTTTTATAGTAGAATAAGTGCTTAAGCTTGGTAAGGTTAAGCTGGGTTCTGCGCAGTTCAATCCTGGAAATGTGGTCTTTAAGCGCAGTAATTTGGGATGTGGTATTTGCTGTGACGGCACTTCTATTGTGTGCCTCTAGTTGTCTCAACTTGATATGAGCTTGTGAGAGGGTGAGGCCTGCCAGCTTTCTAAGGTGTGATTGTTTAGTAATAAGGAGACCTCTAATTGTAGCTTTAGCAGCACCCCATAATGTGTCATCTCTAACAGATAGATTGTCATTAGTTTGAATGAAGTGGGTAATCTCTCTGCGAAGTTCCTCTCTAAAGGGTACGTCCTCCAGAATCTGGTGGGGTAATCTCCATTTGGGTCTAATATGAGTAGTGTTAGTAGAAGTTATGTCAGCCTGGACTAGATCATGGTCAGACCAGGCACAAAGGGATATTTTGGCCATCTTAATCAAATCAAGGGAGTCAGCCATGGAGAAGATGTAATTTAGTCTCGAGTATAGTTTGTGGGGGTGCGAGAAATGGGTATAGTCATGGTCGTGTGGGTGTAGAGCTCTCCAGATATCATACAGGCCAGAGGCAGACATTATTTGTCGGAAACTGAGTGAAAGTTGTTTGGCTGGGGAGGCTGTTAAATCTGAAGACCTGGATCTTCTGTCTATTGAGTTGTCCCAGACCATGTTAAAGTCCCCAGCTATGAGGACCCTCCCCTGCTGAACCTGGGAGAGGACATGGAGAATGTGTTTAAGGTATCTTGGCTGATTGGAGTTCAGGAGATATATGGACACTAGGGTGTAAGTGAAATGATTTAGTTTACAAATAAGTATGACATATCTTGCCTGAGGGTCCCTGATAACTTGTACAAGTTCAAAGGCCAGATGCTTGTGTAACAATATTGCTACTCCTCTGACTTTTTTACCATAAGAGGCAGTTTCAATATGGGTATAGGACTTGGAAATGAGCCTGAGAGGCTCTTTGTCCAGCCAGTGGGTCTCCTGCAGGAATACCACATCTGGGTTATGGTGTTTCAATGACCTAAGTAGCAGGCTACGTTTATGGGGAGAATTAAGACCTCTAACATTATGTGTCAGAAGCCTAATTGTGGACATAGCAGATGGCAAGAGTGGGGGTGTAGAGCCCTATGGAGTATTTAGACTATGTCGTGAGTGGGGGGGAGGGTGGAGGGAGTAGTGCTGGGAGGAGAAGGGGGGAGGAAGGGGCACTAAAAGGAGTGCCCAGAAGTGTGGTGGAAATAGTCCACCTCAAAGAGTCCTGGAGTGGACTTCTATGTGGGGGCGGAGCAGTTGAGGAAATTAAGCTAAGGTACACAGAGTTAAGAGCATCATCAACAGTAGCCCCGCTCTGCAACATATAAGTACTAGAATACAAACTAACTGTAAAAGAGTAATATGTAATTTGTTTGAGAACAGTGAGATAGTAATCAGCAGAAAAAACTTGACAAAAACAAATGCAACAGGTATTGCAAACAGAAATCTAGTGAACATGAGAACATAGGTCCACCGAGTGGCTATGAATTGGTGTCAAAATTAGTCCCATATAAAAGTTGAAGAGCGCGAGCCCAAGGGTTTAAGAGATGGCTGTGGGTTGAGGCAGTTTTGCCCTTTTATCTCTGTGGTCATTGATAGTCCACTCTGGCGTGGAAGCGTGCAGCTTAGGGTAGGGAGGGTCCCGTTGGGGAGGAGGCTCTGGTCTAAGACCCCAGTTGGTAAGGAGAGCTAGGCCCTGGGCCAAAGTTGCGTCCACAAAGGTTTGATTGTCCTTGGTGATGATAAGGCGAGTTGGGTACCCCCATCTGTACTTAATATTGTTTTTCCGGAGAGTGACAGTGACAGATTGATAATGGTGTCTCTGTTGGAGGGTGTGAGCCGAGAGATCAGGGAGGAGCTGGATGTCTTTAAATTTTTCGCTGAGAGATGGCTTCTTGAAGGCTGCTTGCATCAGTCTATCCTTGTATAGAAAACTGTGGAAGCACACTATTACATCACGCGGTTTATCTTGAGCCACGTTTCTAGAGCGCAGTGCCCTGTGTGCACGCTCCATGGTGGTGGTCAAGCCCTCCGGGCTGCCAATCAAAGTATTAAACAGTTCCCTCAAAAAGTCCTGCAGCTCGGATGGCGCAACCGACTCCGGGATTCCACGGAATCTGATGTTATTGCGCCTGGATCTGTCCTCTACATCTGCCACCTTGAGTTCCAATTGAGAGATTTGGTCAGCCAGGCTTTCTGAGTAGGCTAAGAGATTAGATTGATCCACCACTATGTCGTCTTGCTTCCGTTCCAGGGCGTCCACTCTCTCCCCAATTTCCGAGATCTCTTTTTTGAGCTCTGCTGAACTTCGCTGAATTTCCTGCGTAATGAATTTAGTCTGTGAGGCTAACAATTTCTTTAGAGATTTCTCGGTGATGTAATGTTGTGAGGCAGACTCAGATTGAATACTAGATTGGGACTCCTCGTCCTGCGAGTCAGAGTCACTTAACTCTCCTTGGGGTTACATGTCTGGACCCTTAGATTGTTGTGAGAAGTGGTCGTAGACTGTCTTCTTAGATTTCGATGCTGATTTAACAGGCTTCCTACCCAACTGCGGCATATTGTGAGGGCTAAATGCTGACAAAGAACCCCAAATAAAGTGTACTTGAGGTAGATTTGCAAAGGGCTGTACAATTCTGCTGAAAAAAGGATTAGTGAATCATATGGAAAAGTCAAGCATTACTCTAAGTACTGCAGAGCGGGGCTGATTACCATACAAATTATAGCAATCACATGGTAAATGCAAACACTCAGATACAATAGATCAACTCTGGTCCCTCACCTCAGGGAAATTGGGGATACGACAAGCCGGGCGGGATCGGGGAGGTGAGGGAATGGAAAACAGTGGCAGAAAGGTCAAGCAGACAAACTGAGAATACGGTAAATACCAATACAATGTTATTCCTGGCAAGTCTCTAAAGGTATAGCTCTGTAGTGTACTATTGCCTAAATGTAATCTTAACCCGAGTTGTTCTCATGGGTGTACAGTGAGGGATGTATAATAAATCTGATTCGACCCAGTATCATGTACTAAGTATGTGCAGGGCTAATGTGGAGCGTGCACACTATAGTCTAAGTGCAGGCCTTAGGTCGATTTGCTCAGAAAAAAATGATAATGAGGGGTGCGTGTCAGAGCTAATCTGAACCAGCAATGTTATGCAGTGGTGTGTTAGGCTAGCGTGGTATGTGCACCCTAAGATAGTACCTGTAAAAAGAAATATAGGTTAGATCAACAATACTACACCCTGAACAGCCAAGATTTCAAGTTAGGCAACCTAAGAGTCCACGTCCACTGAATTAAGAAACACTATTAACCCACAGATCTATATATACAGCAGGTTGTGGTTAATGAGCTGAGTATGACAATACAGTATACCAGGTCTTTCTGAGAGAGGAGGTGCGGGCCCCTTAATGCCACAAGCCTGATGTGGAAGTGGACAAGATTACTTTGAAGTGCCTTTGACAGTCTCGCAACTTAGTAGGAGGTAGATCTTCTAAGAGAGGCCAGATGAGGTGGGGGTAAACTTGGATGAGTCTCCCAAGGTTTTGCAGTCAAAGGGAAATATAAAAGCACCAAGAAAAGTTCCTGAGTTAGATCCCCTGGTTGGTGGAGTGTGTATGTGGTAGGCAGAAACACACTTTTATGGGGGCCTGACTACAAACTTGCCCAGGGGTTGTGGGGGAATTCCAGTGCCTGGGACACCTTAGAAATCCGCTTCTGCGGAGACAGGTCAAATTAACCCCACTGTGTGACTTCTAGAGACAACCCTGAAAAGAGAAGGGGGCCCTTTTGTGCCTTAAGATAGTCCACCAGACGTAGATCCTTATAGTCTCTAACCCCCAACTGGTAGTAAAAGGGAACCGGAACTTGAGGGGTTAACCTGATGGGGTAAATCGGAGTTAGTATAGTTTGTGGCCTCCTGTGGTGAGTAAAGGAGAGTTGTAGAGGTGGGGGAGGCTGAAGGAGAAAAGTGTGTAATATATAGGGGGTCTCACCTAAGTTAGAGTAGGAATGCGGCCTCCTGGAATGTCAGATGCAGCCTGTGGAGTCCCGTGGGACCAGTAGGCCGAGGGTGTAAAATGGCGGCCCTTCGCGCCTTGTTGAGCTGCAAGTGATGTCCCCAGCCAGGGCAGCAGATGTGGAAGTGTCCGGACTCTGTGTGGTCTTCTATGCAGCCTACCTACTCCACAAAGACAGGCTCCGCAAGACTTCCGTTCAGGCTCCCTTCTCCAACAGATCTGAGAAGGCCAAGAGCCACGTGGGTGCACCAGCGCAATCTCCCGCAGGGCCTAAAACAATCCCCAGTCTGGCAGTCTAGGTAGTGCAGCGGCACCGGAGCGGAGCCCCGACCCTCCGGTGCAGCAGAGACTTGTAGGTGGCCTTCTTGATTTGAGAATATGCGAGGGGTACTCCCCGCTCGACCGGAGCAGGTTCCACAACTATCTGGTCTCAGACCACCTGTGTGAATGTACACAGGTGTCTGGTCCCCGGAGCGGAGCCCTGACCCTCTGGTGGACGTAATCTTGGATGTTGTGTAACTGGACCTTTTATTGTAAGTATATTAAGATTTGTATAGGTTGAACTTGATGGACTTCTGTTTGCTTTTTCAACCTCATCTACTATGTTAAATGTATTAAAATATTACATAATAAATAAAATAAAAAATACACTATGGGGCCTATTTATCAAGCTCCGAAAGGAGCTTGAGGGACAGTGTTTCTGGCGAGTATGGAGACTCGCCAGAAACAGCAGTTATGAAGCAGCGGTCTAAAGACCGCTGCTCCATAACCCTGTCCGCCTGCTCAGAGCAAGCAGACAAACATCACCAGAATTCAACCCGATCGAGTTGATTGACACCCCCCTGCTGATTGGCCGCGAATCTGCAGGGGGCGGCGTTGCACCAGCAGCTTACAAGAGCTGCTGGCGCAATGCTGAATATGGAGAGCGTATTGCTCTCCGCATTCAGCGAGGTTTGTCGAACCTGACCCGCACTGTCGGATCAGGTCCGACAGACATTTGATAAATAGGCCTCTATATGTCCAAAACTATGTTTTGGTGTTGAGTTTTGGTGTTTCAGCCAGACTCCAACACATAACCATGAAATCTCCATAGACAAACATTCAGGTAGATTACGAGTTTTGCATTACGGCTTTTAACGCTGAAAAAATGGCATTCCCAGCGTAATGGCCAGTAACCCATATTATGAGTCGTGTCGGTATTGCTATACCGCAAGCATTTTAGCCTGTGACGCACCGTCCATTCTGCACTCAAAAAAATGAAGTTTTTGTGTGGGATTTCCATAGCCTCGGTATTACAGATTGTGCGGTCCGTCTAAAATGCTTGCATTAAAAGCTTATACCGACATAATCCATACCGCCATCTGAGAGCAGTAGTTATGAATTTTACGCAACAAAAATGTTTCACAAAACTCATAACTAAACTGTTACAAAGTACACTAAAACCCATAAACTACCAATTAACCCCTAAACCGCCACCCTCCCGCATCGCAAACACTATTTAAAATTTATTAACCCCTAATCTGCCGCCCACCCACAATTATATCCCCCCAAAATAAAATGAAACTAGCTCTCATCCTATTGGCTGATTTGAACATCCAATAGGATTTCAAAAGCTTTCATCATATTGGCTGATTTGAATTTGAAGAATCAAATCAGCCAATAGGAATGCAAGGTATCGCCACCTGGATGAAGACTTTTCGACGCCTATATGGAGACTTTTTGCCGCCTGGATGGAGATTGATGTCCGGACTTCAAGAACCATGAGTAGATATTCTGGGGTTAGTGTTAGTTTTTTTTTTCTTTTTTTGGGTTGTTTTTTTTTTTAGATTAGGGCTTTGGGCTTTTTTAAAAGAGTTAAATGCCCTTTTAAGGGCAATGAAAAAGAGCTGAATGCCCTTTTAAGGGCAATGCCCATACAAATGCCCTTTTAGGGTCAATGGGTAGCTTAGTTTTTTTTTCGAGTTAGTTTATTTTATTTTGGGGGGTTTGTTGGGTAATGGGTTTTACTGCTGGGGGGAATTTGTATTTTTTTACAGGTAAAAGAGTTGTTTAACTTAGGGCAATGCCCTACAAAATGCCCTTTTAAGGGCTATTGGTAGTTTATTGTAGGCTAGGGGGTATTTTTATTTTGGGGTATCTTTTTTAATTTTATAGGGCTATGAGGTGCAATTGTTTTTATTTTTGAAAATTTTGTTTTGTTTTGTAAGCTTTGTGTTCTTTATTTTTCGTAATTTAGTGTTTACTATTTTCTGTAATTTTAGATTTTTTAATTTTTTTCATAGTGTTAGGTTTTTTAAATTTGTAATTTAGATTTTTAATTGGTATTTTTAAAATTTTATTAGAATAGTTATGTTAGGTTAATTTATAGTTTAAACTTATTTTTTTTTATTTCACAGGTAAGTTTTTATTTATTTTAAGATGGTTATATTGTAATTTTAATTTAAAGTTAGGGGGTGTTAGGTTTAGGGGTTAATAGTTTAATTTAGTGTTTTGCGATGTGGGGGGCTGGTGATTTACGGTTAATAGGTTTATTTAGTAGCGGCGATGTGGGGGGCCGGTGGTTTAGGGGTTAATAGGTTTATTTAGTGGTGGCGATGTGGGAGGCCGGAGGTTTAGGGGTTAATAGGTTTATTTAGTGGTGGTGATTTGGGAAGCCAGATGTTTAGGGATTAATAGCTTTATTTATTTATTTATTATTATAGTATCGACGATGTCGGGGAGCAGCGGATTAGGGTTTAATAGCTTTATTATAGTGTTGGCGATGTCGGGAGCGGCAGATTAGGGGTTACTAGCTTTATTATAGTGGCGGCCATGTCAGGGAGCGACAGAGTAGGGGTTAAAAGCTTTATTATAGTGTTGGCGATGTCGGGGAGTGGCGGATTAGGGGTTAATAACTATTATAGTGACTGTGATGTCGGGGAGCAGCAGATTAGGGGTTAATAGCTTTATTATAGGTGGGCGATGTCGGGAAGCAGCGGAATAGGGTTTAATAGCTTTTATTAGTGTCAGCGATGTCGGGAGCGGCAGATTAGGGGTTAATAACTTTATTTAGGTGTCAGCGATGTCGGTGGAGGCGGATTAGGGATGTTTAGACTTGGGGTTTATGTTAGAGTGTTAGGTTTAAACTTAACATTTTTTTCCCCATAGACATCAATGGGGTTGCATTACAGAGATTTTTCATTCCGCACTTCAGGTGTTAGTTTTTTTTCTAACACTCTCTCCCCATTGATGTCTATGGGGAAAGCATGCACAAGCACGTCAAAGCAGCCCTTGGATTTTGTGCGGTATGGAGCTTAACACCACCATATTGCACGCACAAGGAGGCTTTTCAGTAACTCGTAATAGCAGCGCTATGGAGAGTGAAATAATGCAACTTTTTTGCCGTTAGTTTCGCACTCTGTTTAGCTTAAAACTCATAATCTACCCGATTGGCAGTGAAATGGGTTGTACTGAAGAGCTCAGTAACTTTGTACGTGGCACTGTCATAGGCTGCTACCTTTGTCACAAGTCAGTTTGTGAAATTACTGCCCTTCTAAATCTGCCCTGGTCAAATATATATATATAATTTGTTTTTAATGGTCAGAAAAGGGAGATATAGTGAGATATGATAATATCACTAATACAGACTGGGAATTCAGCACTCTTTTATAATTAAATAACTTGCTACACACTCAATTAAATATCAATATTAAGTTTATTTGTACAAAGTATCGAGCATGGGCCGACAGAATCCAAGAAACACTGGAATCTATAAATACTGTGATTTAAATACACAAAATTAAACAAAGCTTACATCTAAGCTTACAGTACTAGGACCGGCCCCAGTGAACCTAAATGCAAGTTCTAAAAACTTTAATAGAGGTAATACCTGCTAGGAGAAACGATTAAGTTCAGTATATGCATGGGAATGCTATAAGTGAGTAAGAATAGATCAATATCACCCATTCGATTTCTCAGACCTATGTAGGTTTCAGTTAAAACTGAGATAAGAAGAGTGGTCACTAGTATCAGTGCATAGTCACTTGGTGTTATAGAACATTAACACATTTATACATAGTGTGAATGCATAGTTCTCTAGGGAGGCTAAATGCGTGGCCACGCATAGAACAAATAACAAACCTCTACTAGTAAAGCAAATGCAGAGTGAAGTATTATATAATAACTGTTGAGTCAAGCAGCATGTCAAATAGCATTTCAGGAAAAGTCCAGAATGTTATAAGCTTTCCTTGAACAGAGAGTCCTTTATCAGTTACGGTAAGACTCTGCAGTGTAGTTGGAATATCTTTTAAATCCCATAGTAATGCAAATGAAGACAGTCAAATAGCCATGTAAAGTATAGCAGGATAAAGTGGAAGTCGAAGGACAAAGCACATCAAGCATAGAAGTTAGTAATGCAAAACATAGATGCAGGAGGATACGTCTTTAGTGATTCCATACCCCTCTGTCAACTACACCTGTTCGCTGTACTTACATCAACATGCAGATACTCAGCTTTCAAATTTGGTGCTTTTCACAAGGAAAGATTCCTTCGAGAGTGCCACCATGGCTTGTTTTAATGTCCACTGTGCAGACTGATAGCGGGATGTAGTTAGCAGCATAAAACTTGAACTTGCTTCTGCTTGCTTGAACTTCAGCAATATCGTGTACTCCGCCAAACCATCAAACCAGCATGTCAGGTCACATGGGTCAGTCAGCCAATTGCCGACGCGCGTTTCACCCCCTCGTCATCAGAGAGATGGGGCTTCCTCAGGGCGTAATGCTCGATACTTGTACAAATTAACTTAATTTTGATATTTAATTCTGAGAGTGTTGAAAGTTATTTAATTAGAAGAGTGCTGAATTCCCAGTCTTTATTAGTGATATTATCATATCTCACTATATATCCCTTTTCTGACCATTTAAAAACTATTTAATGGGTCTGCACCATATTTTGAGATTTCGATTTATTTTTCCAATACAGTAGTTTAAACAAGTATTGGTCACTTCTAAGGAACTATTGATTTATCAATAGGTTCCTGCAACACTCCACTTTTGCAATTTTCCATCCACTACCTTTCTAATATATATATATATATATATATATATATATATATATATATATATATATATATATATATATATATATATATATATCTCAAATGTAACATTTGACAGTTGTCAAGTTATGATTATAAATTGAAAAATACCTCTTGTTCCAATCCCGATGCACTTAATGACTCACACCCTCTATTGGAACCTATGATGCATAGGATTGGTTCCCGGGTGGGTGTGTTGTAACGGTGGATGACAATTGGTGGATAGGTTAGAAAGGAGTTGGGTTTATAAGGCAGCGCTTTTCATTGCTTCGGTTTGTCAAAATTTAACATTGAAAAAGGCCAGCATTATGGCTGAAATTAGTTTGTTAAGATATCCATGTTTGACCTGAAGCCGACGCTTCTAGTTATCTGCCAGGAATATAGGGGGTGACACATGTTTTTTAGTTATTGTATATCCCTGTATTAGCATTTATTTAATATAGTTAATGTTTTAACTTAGGTTGACTCCATGGGGCATATTTATCAAGCTCCGTACGGAGCTTTATGCCCCGTTTTTCTGGCGAGCCTTCAGGCTCACCGGAAACAGAAGTTATGAAGCAGCGATCTAAAGAACGCTGCTCCATAACCTGTCCGCCTGCTCTGAGGTGGTGGACAGACATCGCCAGAAATCAACCCGATCGAATACGATCGGTTTGAGTGACACCCCCTGCAGAGGGCGGCATTGCACCAGCAGTTCACAAGAACTGCTGGTGCAATGATAAATGTCGAGAGTGTATACTGTCGTCATTTATCAATGTGCAGCGGACATGATCCGCAATATCAGATCATGTCCGCTCGCACATTAATAAATAGGCCCCCATGTAATAGGAAGGAGTGCTTTTTAGCCCCCAACTTTTTCTCTCTCTCTGTTTGCATCTACTCTAGTTCATCAGGAGAGCTGTGCCACATACTTTACATAATGTTTTTTGAAGTTTTCAAATCCAAAAATCAATTTCTGCTTTTGTGCAGTGTTAATAGTCCATAATCACAAAAAATGTCCTGCACTGAACTCATCACCTATTTAACATGTATAACATTCAGAAAAATAAAATGGCATAAAGCCAAAGGCGTATTTATTTTTGTGCTGCCCTAGAAACTAGGAAATCTGCTGCCCCTACCCTAGATAATTTAAGCTAATGTTTGCTTTATGTTTTTTTCAATGGGAACATAGATATAGTGAAGGGTCATGCACATTTATTGGGCTACTAGGTATCATTAGTTTGCCATCAATTCAATAAATATAATATTTAGATGGCATAGGGCTGGGAAGGCATCATGCTACAGAACATCACTTAACATTTGCTCTCTCCTCCAAAATAATGCTGGTCTAGACACAGGTCCAGTTGGCCAAAATACACCAGAGCTGCCAACTGCCCCACATTCTGCAGGATTTTCATGTTTTGGGAGCCCTGGTCTGCTATTCATCTCACAGCTCTGTCTGCTAATAAAATTCATGGTTTCTAAAGTAAAACCAAAAACTGAATATAAAATCCCCTGTACCCTGATCCCCCCACTCCATATTTAGGTCTACCCATTTTATACCTGGACTGGCCCACTAGTTCACCTCTTTCAGTCTAGAATCTGCCTTTGAAACTCTGCTAACAAATCTCACTCTGCTCCAATGAACATAAATGGAAATAAGAAAAACATACTCAGCGCAGTTTCAACTCAAGTAGTTGTTAAGACATATGAAGAGTTTTGTGAATCATTAATAAAGTGACAGATTTTTATGCTTTTAAAGCCTGCAGAAAAGATTATTAAATTATTCATCTACAAAAGGCCCATTAGATTTTAATGGGGAATTTTGTAGAAAATCATTAGATAAACTTTTCTAAAAGATTGTGATCAACTCCTTACTTTGTATGTATGTCTAATTGCTGATATATTACTTGCATATATAAAATATGACTTTTCGCTACTAAACCAATAACTTAAAATAAGTCTACTTGAAATGTTCAATTGTTTAAAAAGATAGTTAATCCCTTTTTTACCTATTCCCCAGTTTTCCATAACCAAAACTTTTATATTAATACACATTTTACCTCTGTGATTACCTTGTATCTAAGCCTCTGCAGACTGCCCCTTATCTCAGTTCTTTTGACAGACTTGCATTTCAGCCAATCACTGCTGCCTCATGCATAACTCTATGGGAATGACAACAATGTTATCTGTGTGGCACACATGAACTAGCACTGTCTAGCTGTAAAAAGCTGATAAAATGCACTGAGGGAGCCTTCAAGGGCTTAAAAATCAGCCTATAAGGCTACCTAGGGTTAGCCTTCAACAAAGAATACCAAGTGAACAAAGGAAATTTAATGATAAAAGTACAGTAAAGTGGATAGTTGCTTAAAATTGCATGCCTTATCTGAACCATGAAAGTTTAATTTTGAGTTTACTGTCCCTTTAACTTCTTGCCAACTGCTATTTATTAATATTAGCAGGGGTGCAAAAATGTTACAGAGAAACCCCATGTTGACAGCTGTTTCGGTCTTGTTAAACAACAGTAGCAGATGATACCTTTCTACTTGCTGATGTGCTGATGAGGCCCAGCAAGATGAAACCGCAGTCTGCATGTGATTTATTTCCTGCTTTACCCATCTATCCCTAAAATGCTTTAACCCTGCACTGACATGAAACAGTCTTTGTTTAAAACATAATATGAAAGATAAAGGGGATGGGGCTTTTCTATTTGTGATTTCTATTACTGTACCCTTTTATTCCTGCTATGCTTAAATGCTGCTTAGAGAAACATTGCACTGGCATCAGGAGGTAAGTGTATAAAAAAAAGCCCCAATTATCAACAAGATTCCTGTCTGGGAACATTATCCACTCTGCATTGTGCTGCCCACAGTAACCATTGCACAAGAGCAGGTTGCATGAGAGCTTAAAATAAAACAAAAAGATGCGCTACGGAGCAGTAATACATCGATCAGTAGGATACAATAGGATACAATGTACAAATTTAATTAAAACAAGAGTATGGAAATACAAGTATTGCAAATACGTAACCACTGGTGGTATTCAAAATAAAATAAAAAAAATAAAAATTAAAATAGTACAATTGTATTAGGTTTTATTTCATAGGTATGTTTGTATTTATTTTAACTAGGTAGACTAGTTAGTAAATAGTTTTTAACTATTGGGCGATGTTGGATGCGAGGGAATGGGGTTAATAAATTTAGTATAGTGGCGGCGATGTCGGGGAGCGGCGGAATAGGGGTTAATAAATGTTATTAGTGGCGATATTGTTGGGATTGGCAGATTAGGGGTTAATAACTTTAATATAGTATTTGCGTTGCGGGAGGGCCTCGGTTTAGGGGTTAATAGGTAGTTTATGGGTGTTTGGTGTACTTTGTAACACTTTAGTTATGAGTTTTATGTAACAGTTTTGTAGCGTAAAATTTATAACCACTGGTCTCAGATTGCGAAAACGGTTCTTGACGGTATAGGCTGTAACGCAAGCTTTTTAGCCTTACCGCAAAACTTGTAATACCGGCGCTATGGAAGTCCCATGAAAAAAAAGTAATTTTTACGTGTGAGGGACTGACGTTGCGTTACAGGTTAAAAGGCTTGCGGTACAGCTATACCAAAAAGACTTGTAATGGCTGTGGTGCTGTTTTAACTCTGAAATTACCATTTTTTCAGTATTAAAACCCGAATGCAAAACTTGTAATCCAGGTGATAGCTAGGTAGGCATCTCATGCTCAGACAAAGTGTGCATATAAAAAGAATAAGCACATTTTGTTAAATGAGGTATATTGGAAAGTTACAAATACACAATAAAAATACAAAGCAATAGCACTTAGTTTGAATTTGAAATGAAGAGTAGAAAATGTTGCAAATTTAAAAGTAAATCCAATTTCCCCTCCCCCTGTATCATGTGACATCCATGAGCCAATCACAAAATCCACATACATATATACTGTGCTCTTCTGCACATGCTTAGTAGGAGCTGGAGCCTGACAAATTGTGCATATTAAAAGAATGTGCCCGTTTTGATAAAGAAAGTATATTGGAAAGTTTTTTTTAAATTGCATGTTCTGTTTGAATAATAAAACTTTAACAAAATGGTTACTACATACCATGCTGTTGTTTTTCCTCCTGCGCCTGCAGCTCTCAGTGAGCCGTTCAATTATTTCAACCCTTTACAGGTGCCAGTTGGTGAAGCTCCAGATGCTCCAGCTGGGCACCGCCATCTTGAAGCTCAAATTTTTGTGCCAGAAATGGTGAACATTTACAGATCAGTGATGTTTCCGTTTTTTTTTACACAGTTTAAAAATAAAATAACAAATAAATAAAGATCACATTAATAATATAGAGCAATGCAGCTACTGCAAAAATGAATAGCTCTTGCTCTGTATCATGCTCACTAACCCAAAGTGCACAATACAGTTGTTAACTGATCAGTGACTGCGCACCGCTTCCGCCACAGGGTGCACGAATAACTAAGCTCCAAGGTGGCGGTGCCCAGTATGAAGATGCACAGATTCATCATCCAGACAAGTATGGTAGTAAAATAAGAAAACTGCTTCGAAGAGAGTTGCAGACACAGGAGCGAACAGCAAAGCAAGTACTAAACATAGTGTTATTGGAATAAAGCAACTAAATGGATTTTATAGATGATAGAAAAGAGCAGAATCAATTTATTGTATTGTTTTACTTAAAGAGACAGTCAAGTCCAAAAAAAACTTCCATGTTTCAAATAGGGCATGTAATTTTAAACAACTTTCCAATTTACTTTTATCACCAATGTTGCTTTGTTCTCTTGGTATTCTTAGTTGAAAGCAAACCTAGGAGGTTCATATGCTAATATTTTAGACCTCTAATCTAAATGCATTTTGATAGTTTTTAACCATTAGAGGACATTAGTTCACGCGTTTCATATAGATAACATTGAGCACATGCATGTGAATTTACCATGGAGACAGCTCTGATTGGCTAAACTGCAAGTCTGTCAAAAGAACTGAAAAAAGGGGGCAGTCTGCTGAGGCTTAGATACAAGGTAATTACAGAGGTAAAAAGTGTATAATTTGAACTTTGTTGGTTATGCAAAACTGGGGAATTGGTAATTAATGGGTTATCTATCTTTTAAAACAACAAAAATTCTGGTGTTGACTCCCTTTAATATGTATCATTTATAATTAATTGTAAAATACCAACTCTACCATAAGTATTAAAATTGACTTATTTTTTTATCATTTACATTACAGAAATCCTTTACAAAACATATAAAAACATAAAAAGTGCTTCTTAGAGATCTTGTGCATAACACATATCTAACACTAGGGCTTTGGAGAAATCATATTGGAGATCACTTCTCATTAAATAGAGGAATATTAAATAGACACCTGAAACAGGGCCAAGAAAAACATTTTACTTCTAAGCCTCCAATGAGTTTGTGACCACACATGAAGGATTTATAAGCCTGTGTGTGATGCTGGAGCCAGGAGCTTTTGAGCTAGAAAATGATCATATACAGGAATAGATAGAAAGATGATAGGATAGATAGATAGATAGATAGATAGATAGATAGATAGACACATAAGACAGATAGTAGACAGATATTATTTTGCCACTGTTTACCTCTATTTCATTCTCTGGGGCAAATTTATCAAAGTGCGGACAGACATGATACGATGTAGCGTATCATGTCCGCTGCACATTGATAAATGCCGGCATTTATCATTGCAGAAGAAGTTCACCAGAACTGCTTGTGCAATACCGCCCCCTGCAGATTCGCAGCCAATTGGCCGCTAGCAAGGGGTGTCAATCAACCCGATCGTTTTTTTTCGGGTTGATTTCTGTCCGCCACCTCAGAGCAGGCGGGCAAGTTATGGAACAGCTGTCTTTAGACCGCTGATCCATAACTTCTGTTTCCGACGAGCATTCAAAGCTTGATAATTCGGCCCCTCTGTGTGCTTCAGTCTCTCTTCCCTTTTTATAAACCTTCTTCCTTTGTCTGTTTCTTCTTTTCTTATGAACTCAACTGAATATTCCCTTGCTGCCAAAAGTCTTCTCCTCGTTCTTTTTTGTAGCCTTTAGCTTTTCTATGGGACATTGTTTAATTGAGCAAACATATTTTATATATTAACAGTGCATAAACAAGTTAACATTGTCATGGAGTTTACAGCAGTCTGTGATGAGTCACCTCTGTCTGAGGAAATGTCATTGTGGTTCAAATCACAAATCTGTCTGAGCGCACCCAGAGGAGTAGATATATTGTTTGGGTGTTTTGTTATAGCTAACCTCAAGCTCTTTAAAGGCCGTCTGCAGCATCTAAGCAACAAGTTCCTCACAAAAAAACAAAGAAATCAAAAGATGCAGCTGAACAGGGTGATGTTTTTTGCCTGAAGAAATAGCAAACCTGGAAGAAAGAATTGATAAAGGGGTTGTTGACCCCACAAAGGCCATAAATTGGGCTGGGGTTAGGTGGAGGTCAAGGGGAGGCCTGAGGTGTAAGGAGTTATAAACGGAAGTGTGAATTTCTTACCTGAATTTAAAGGGACAATCTTGTCAAAATTAGTAACATTAAACACTTTGAGATGGGACTATAAAATGACAAATCACATATATATAAAAAAAAACCTGCAATATACTCAATATTTATTTTGTCCCCTTGTCCTGTAATTTCATTCTAAAATTGTGAGCGTTTCAGTTCCTGTTAGAAATGGAAGTGCTGAGCACTGTTATATTTCACACAGCCATTGGCTGCACACTCTAGTGACCTATTTATAACTGTCTCTAATTGGCCACAGCAGAGAAGGTAACCTAAGTTACAACATGGCAGCTCCCATTGTTTTATAGACACTCAAACTACACTTATTTTGTCAATATTTAAACAGCCAATTAAACTTTAAGAAATACATCTACATGTTATTCTCAGACTAATCTTTTCTTTGAGTGCATAATTCAATTATATCTAACATTTACTTAGTGTTTAATGACCCAGATAGGGCATGTAATTTTATGAAACTTTCTAGTTGACTTTTATCATCAAATTTGCTTTGTTCTCTTGGTATTCTTTGTAGAAAGCTAAACGTAGGTAGACTCATATGCTAATTTCTAAGCCCTTGAAGGCTGCCTCTTATCGCAGTGCTTTTTTACAGTTTTTTCACAGCTATACAGTGCTAGTTCATGTGTGCCATATCGATAACACTGTGCTCACATCCGTGGAATTATATATGAGTCAGCACTGATTGGCTAAAATGCAAGTCTGTCAAAAGAACTGAGATAAGGGGCATTATGCAGAGGCTTAAATACAAGGTAATCACAGAGGTAAAAAGTATATTAATATAACTGTGTTGGTTATGCAAAACTGGGGAATGGGTAATAAAAGGATTATCAATTTTTTAAACAATAACAATTCTGGAGTAGACAAAACTCCCTCCCTGTTGGTAAGGCTGCCGCCCCTGTGGCGGGTTTCTGCCCTTTTTGAAGGCTTTAAAATTCTTGAATAAGGTGGTACTTTTCTGTGGTGTTGGTTGAGTTTGTTATTGGGAGGGGGTTTGCCTTGCAAAAGCAAGTGGAGGGCACTTTATTTTTGGAGGGCAACACCTCGCAGTATTTAAAGTTTTATTGTTGAGATTTTTTATTTATTTATATCTTTATAAAATGTTAATAACATTAGTATGCAGCCTTTACACCTCATACTGGATTTATAGGGGCATATGTATCAAGCTCCGAATGGAGCTTGATGACCTGTGTTTCTGGCGAGCCTGCAGGCTCGCCAGAAACAGCAGTTATGAAGCAGCAGTCATAAAGACCTCTGCTCCATAACCTGTCCGCCTGCTCTGAGCAGGCGGACACACATTGCCGGAAATCAACCCGATCGAGTACGATCGGGTTGATTGACACCCCCTGCTGGCGGCCAATTTTGCTCGCCGTATTCAGCGAGGTCAGCCAGACCTTGATAACTAGAGGACTATGTGCTATTTTGGGTCAATATGATTTATGTAGTAACGATACTAATATAGTTGTATCCGTTGTATACTTCCTGCTAAGGCTGATTAGCTGCTAGGTATTAATACTCACAATTAGCCAAATGAGCCTTAGCAGAAAGTTATTATCAGCCAATGAGCATCAGCAGGGATTACTTGTCAGCCAATGAGCATTAGCAGGAATTACTTGTTAGCCAATAAGTATTAGTAGGAATTACTTTTCAGCCAAAGAGAATTAGTAGGGATTACTTGTCAGCCATTGAGCATCCACTTGTAATCTGGCCCTTTAAAAGATGTTGTAAAAGGTTAATCTGCATTAAAGGGACATAATACTCATATGCTAAATCACTTGAAACTAATGCAGTATAACTGTAAAAAGCTGACAGGAAAATATCACCTGAGCATCTCTATGTAAAAAAAGAAGATATTTTACCTCAGCTCAGCAGAGTAAGTTCTGTGTATAAAGTTATACTCAGCTGCTGCCCAGCTGCAGGTAAAAAAAAATAAAAAAATTAAGAAATGATCAGCAGCCAATCAGTATCAACAGTGCTGAGGTCATGAACTCTTTTACTGTGATCTTATGAGATTTCACTAAACTCTCATGAGATTTCATTGTAAACTTCCTTACACTGAATAGGGAAATAAGATGAGAGTGCATGAAAGCTCGCACCTTCCGCTGTTTTCCGGGACAGACATACTGATATGTTGCTTAGAAGTCCTTTACAATGGGATGTGGCTACTGAGGAATTTTTGAGGTAAAATATCTTTCTTTTTTACATAGAGATGTTCAGGTGATATTTTCTAGTCAGCTTTTTACAGCTATGCTGCATCACTTTCAAGTGTTTTAACATTTGGGTATTATGGCCCTTTAAATGGGAGGCGATCAAAATCCCTAAACTCAAAATCCCTAATACCATAAAACAGAATCTTGAAATCTAGAAAGATCATAATCCCTAAAGTCTAAAATCCAGAAAATCAAAATGCAGAGAGAACAAAATCCCTAAAATGCAAAATCCCAAAACTTAAAAAACATACATTTAAAAATTCTGCTCAGCTGTTTGACTACAAATCCCCTATTGAGTCACTGCATCAAACACAGATACAATGCTCTGTAATGTCTCCATCTTCACTATCTTTTTGCCTCTGCAAACCCCCCCTTTTAAGCTCCATTCCCCAAGGTTCACTTGAGGTGGATGCCAGAGGATCGGTGGGGCACCCCTTAAATCCCCCAGACAGAGACAAAAAGATTGTGAATATGATTATACGTCACCAGAAGTGACACAGTCGGTTTTTGGCATTTGACCAGTTAGGGATTTTATTGTTTCGGGATTTTACTATTCGGGATTATGTTGTGTCTGCTTTTTTAACTTTCGGAATTTAGAACGACGGGATTGTGGCGTTCTGTCTTCTGTACTTCAGTCTTCTGAAATAGACCCGCATTAAATAAACCCACATTGTAATTTCTATAATAATGCATCAATATTTAAAAATGTGATCCTTCTTTTATGTTCACCTCAGTTGTTTTATAGTATGAATATTCCAAGTATGTATTCCAGTGAACTGTCAACATTTTAAACCAGACACATTCACAATGACTGAGAATAGCATATCACAGTGGCCACAGTGTTCAGTATCCTTGTGCTATTCCAAAGGGAATCCTACCATGCTTACTACATCAAACTGTCAATATAAGAAATCACAATGAAATGCAGAAATGACGATGATGATGAAAAAGGTTTACCTCTATTCTCTTTAAAGGGATATGAAACCTTAAAGGGACAGTCTACCATAGAATTGTTATTGTTTTAAAAGATAGATAATCCCTTTATTACCCATTCCCCAGTTTTGCACAACCAACACAGTTATATTAATGTACTTTTTACCTCTGTAATTACCTTGTATCTAGGAACCTTCTTCCAGCCCCCTGATCACATGACTGTGACTGTTTATTATCTATTGTCTTAAATTTAGCATAGTATTGTGCTAGATCTTTAACAACCCCCTGTGCATGAACACAGTGTTATCTATATAGCCCACGTGTACTTTCTGTCTCTTTGTGTTGAAAAGAGATTTAAAAAGCATGTGATAAGAGGCAGCCCTCAAAGACTTAGAAATTAGCATATGAGTCTATCTATGTTTAGTTTAAACTTAGAATACCATGAGAAAAAAAGCAAATTTGATGATAAAAGTAAATTGGAAAGTTGATTAAAATTAAAAATCCTATCTGAATAATGAAATTTTAATTTATACTAGACTGTCCCTTTAAATTGTTCTTTCATGATTCAGGAAGAGCATGCAATTTTAAACAACTTTCTAATTTATTTCTATTATCAAATGTTCTTTGTTCTTTTGGTATCTTTTGTTTAAAGGCAGGGATATAAGCTCAAGAGCGTGCATCTGTCCAGGGCACTATGTTCTCAGCAGTTTTGCAAGAATGTTATCCATTTTCAAGAGCACTAGATGCAAGCACTATTTCCTGCCATGTATTGCTCAACACTACCTAGGTAGCTCTTCAACAAAGAACATCATTGGAACAAAGCAAATTTGATAATATAAATAAATTGGAAACTTTTTAAAAATTGTATGCTTTGTCTGAATTACAAAATACTTTTTTTTTGTTGTTTCATATTTCTTTAATAGCCTAAGTGCAGTTTCTTAATTGCTCTAATTGCTGTCCTAGAATAAAGTGTACAAAATGCAATAAAAAATCAGTTGACCATAAATCTGTATCACATTAACAAACAGGAGACCCTCTTGATTACTTAGTTAGAAACTAAGTAAAACAGGTTAAAAAACCCTCAAGTCTATCACGTTCAACCATTCACGCATTCCTATAACTACTGTTAGTCAAAAAGAAGATAACAAAACACCAGATGGAAGTAATTTCCAATTATGCCTAAACTGGAATAAAATTCTTCTTGACTTTAAAGTGGCAATCAAATTTCTCCTTGGATCAACTAGCTATTGTATTGTCAATACTAAGGGACTGATTTAACAAATGTCGGACGGACATGATCCGCTGTAGCGGATCATGTCTGCCCGATATTGCTAAATGCCGACAGCATACGATGTCGACATTTAACATTGCACAAGCATTTCTAGTGAAATTGTTGTGCAATACGGCCCCCTGCATATTCGCGGCCGCTAGCAGGGGGTGTCAATCATCCCGATCGTATCGGATCTGGATGATTGCTGTCTGCCACCTCAGAAGTGGCGGACGAATTAAGGAGCAGCGGTTTTACGACCTCTGCTTCTTAACTTATGTTTCCGGTAAGCTTGAAGGCTTGTGCGGAAACTGCTGCATTCGCAGCATGTTAAATCGGCCCCTAAACTGTTATCTCAATATATGCTTCTTGGCAAAAAAAAATCCATATCCTTATTGTTCTTACTGTAAAGAACCCCTTACACTGCTCTATATAAAATCTCTGTTCCTCAAGTCTCAATGGATGATCTCTTGTCCTCTGAGGCACCGTACTTACCACTTTAGCCCATTAACAAAAACTCTCTGCACTCCATACTTAAAAGTATCTATGATTAAGGCAGTAGCCGAAACGCATTAGATTAGTTTAGGCCCAATCTCTGTTTTTATTATGTGACCAATACCAAATTTAGGGACTGCCGATTTTTCCACAATTTGACTCTATATTTAAGCCAGTTTTCAAACCAAGTACAAGCATTTTCATCCACACTGATATCTGTCAATTTGTACAATAATCTTCTAATAATCTAAATGCTTTTGCGAAATCTAAATAGATCGCATCCACATCTAAACTTGTACTAACCTCCTCACATAATGCAATTGGATTAGCTTGACTGGAACTCCCCTTCATAAAACCATGTTGACACTTAGGGGCCGATTTATCAAGGGCATGGCCCCTGATGTCCTTGTTTCCGTGTAGTTATTAAGACCGCTGCTCCTTAACTGGTCCGCTGCCTCTGAGGCTGCGGACATCAATCCGCCCGATCCTATACGATCGGGCTGATTGACACCCCGTGCTAGCGGCCGCGAATCTGCAGGGGGTGGCATTGCACAAGCAGCTCACCAGCGATGTCTGTCGGACATGATACGTTACAGTGTATCATGTCGGACACACATTGATAAACCGGCCACCTGGTATTGATACTGTTATTTAAAATGTATCCCTGAATATAAATCTTAATAAGCTTTCAAATAATTTTCCTTCCTCAGATGTTAATCAAAGGTTGTAACTTTCTAGCTGATCTATTTAAGATGCATATAAGCAGCTGCCTACTTTTTACAACATAAAATTGCAGAAAGAAAATGCTCTAATGTGCTAGAGGACTTTAGTATTGCACTATTCCTTTCATATAACAATAAGGCCGATCACAATGCATTAAAAAAGTTTATCTTATGATTTTTATATAAAGTTCAGCATTAAAACACATACAGCTCGATTACGAGTTTTGAGCGCTATAGGGAAATAAACGACCGCCACAAAAGCGGAGGTATTTCACCTCCCTATAGCGCTGCTAATACAGGTTTTGTAAAACCCGGCTTGTACGGGCGATATGGTTACGTTGAGCTCCATACCTCACCCAAATACAAGCAGTGTTTTGACGTGCTCGTGCACGATTTCCCATAGACATCAATGGGAAGAGTCGGCTAAAAAAAGCCTAACACCTGCGATTGCAGAAACAAAAGCTCCGTAACGCAGCCTCATTGATATCTATGGGGAAAGAAAAAGTTATGTTTAAACCTAACCCTACACCCTAACATAAAAACCATGTCTAAACACCCTACAACCTACATTACAGTTATTAACCCCTAATCTGCCGCCCCCGATATCGCCGTCACCTACATACAGTTATTAACCCCTAATTTGCTGCCCCTAACAGCGCCACCACCTACATTACAGTTATTAACCCTTAATCTGCCGCCCCCAATATCGCCGTCACCTACATACAATTATTGACCCCTAATTTGCTGCCTCTAACATCGCCACCACCTACATTACAGTTATTAACCCCTAATCTGCCGCCCCGATATCATCATTATCTACATACAGTTATTAGCCCCTAACATCGCCGCCACCTACATTACAGTTATTAACCCCTAATCTGCTGGCCGGAACATCGCCGCCACCTACCTACACTTATTAGCCCCTAATGTGCCTCCCCCAATGTCGACGCCACTATGCTAAAGTTATTAACCCCTAAACCTCTGGCCTCCCACATCACTAACACTACATAAATATATTAACCCCTAAACCTAACCCTAACGTAACCCTAACAATAAGCATAAGTCTAACCCTAACGTAACCCTGAACCTAACCCTTACCCTAACACCCCCTAACTTAAATACAATACAATACAATTATTACCTAAATAACCTATTTAAAACTAAATACATACTTACCTGTAAAATAAACCTAAGCTAGCTACAAAATAACTAATAGTTACATTGTAGCTAGCTTAGGTTTTATTTTTATTTCACAGGTAAGTTAGTATTTATTTTAACTAGATATACTAGTTAGTAAATAGTTATTAACTATTTACTAGCTACCTAATTAAAATAAATACAAAGTTACCTGTAATATAAAACCTAACCTCCCTTACACTAAAAACTAACATTACAATAAAATAAAAAAATTTAATTAATCAAATACAATTATCTAAATTACAAAAAAATAAAGACTAAATTACACAAAATAAAAAATGAAATTATCCAAAATAAAAACGAATTACTCCTAATCTAATAGCCCTATCAAAATAACCCCCCCAAATAAAAAAACCCTAGCCTACACTAAACTGCCAATAGCCCTTAAAAGTCCTTTTGCGGGGCATTTCCCCAAAGAAATCAGCTCTTTTACCTGTAAAAAAAAATACAAACAACCCCCCAACAGTAAAACCCACCACCCACACAACCAAACCCCACAAATAAAAACCTATCTAAATAAACCTAAGCTAACCATTGCCCTGAAAAGGGCATTTGGATGGGCATTGCCCTTAAAAGGGCATTTATCTCTTTTACATTGCCCAAAACCCTACTCTAAAAATAAAACCCACCCAAAAAACCCTTAAAAAAAACCTAACACTAACCCCCGACGATCCACTTACAGGCAGCAGAAGTCTTCATCCAAGCGGGCAGAAGTCTTCATCCAGACAGCATCTTCTATCTTCATCAATCCGGCGCGGAATGGGTCCATCCGGCGCATCCGGCGCGGAGCATCCTCTTCTTCTGATGGTCGCTGTAGAATGAAGTTTCCCTTTTAAGTGATGTCATCCAAGATGGCGTCCCTTAACTTCCGATTGGCTGATAGAATTATATCAGCCAATAGGAATTAAAGGTGAAAAAATCCTATTGGCTGTTGCAATCAGCCAGTAGGATTGAGCTCACATTCTATTGGCTGATTGGAATAGCCAATAGAATGCAAGCTCAATCCTACTGGCTGATTGGATCAGCCAATAGGATGAAAGCTCAATCCTATTGGCTAATTGCAACAGCAAATAGGATTTTTTCACCTTTAATTCCTATTGGCTGATAGAATTCTATCAGCCAATTGGATTGTAAGGGACGCCATCTTGGATGGCGTCACTTAAAGGGAACTTCATTCTACAGCGACCATCGGAAGAAGGGGATGCTCCGCGCCAGATGTAATGAAGATGGACCTGCTCCACGCCGGATGGATGAAGATAGAAGATGCCGTCGGGTTTAAGACTTCTGCCCGCTTGGATGAAGACTTCTGCCCGCTTGCCTTGGATGAAGACTTCTGCCGGCTTCGATGAGGACTTTTGCCCGCTTGAATGAAGACTTCTGCCGCCTGGATGAGGATGGATGTCCGGTCTTCGAAAACTGTAAATGGATTGTCGGGGGTTAGTGTTAGGTTACGTGGGTGACCACTACTCCACCTAGCCCTGAGGTTTAATGCTTTTCCTGTGCAACTCCGGTTGTAATTTTACATACCTTGAATAAAGGACATTTGCTGTTTGAAAACAATCCGGTGCCTCACTTGCTTTCTTTACTGATGTCTCTTGGATATGGTTAAGGCACGGATATTCCTCTGGCAGTCTACATTTCCCCTATAAGGTGCAACAATCTAGTGAACTTTCATTTCCTTGAAGCCGTGGACTCTCCATAACTCTTCTTGGCTTACCCGCCCCCTTCATCGTGACGTCACGCATCCTTGGATCAGCTGTATACACGCCGACACGCTGTAGGGATCCACACGGCGACACGACCTCCATGATGCTGTGAATACACAGACGCCTTTGAGAGAGGATCTTGAGCAGTAAACTTAAGGTGGGTCCCCAGAATCAGCGTTTGTCATTAGCGTGTACATCAGTGTTCACACAGCATACGGAACAAAGTTGGGGTTGGAGAGGAGCTACAAGGTGCCCATTATAGGGGTTTAATGTGTATTCAAATCACTTACCACAAGTGATGTGTTAACAAGTGCTGCATTAACTCTGTTGTGTTAGGTTTTTTTAAGGTTTTTTTTGGTGGGTTTTATTTTTAGAGTAGGGTTTTGGGCAATGTAAAAGAGCTAAATGACCTTTTAAGGGCAATGCCCATCAAAATGCCATTTTCAGGGCAATGGTTAGCTTCGGTTTATTGTTATAGGTTTTTATTTGGGGGGTTTGGGTGTGTGGGTGATGGGTTTTACTGTTGGGGGGTTGTTTGTATTTTTTTTTTTACATGTAAAAGAGCTGATTTCTTTGGGGCAATGCCCCGCAAAAGGCCCTTTTAAGGGCTATTGGCAGTTTAGTGTAGGCTAGGGTTTCTTTTTTATTTTGGGGGAGCTTTTTTATTTTGATAGGGTTATTAGATTAGGAGTAATTTGTTTTTATTTTGCATAATTAAATTTTTTATTTTGTGTAATTTAGTCTTTATTTTTTTTATTTAGATAATTGTATTTGATTAATTAAATTTTTTATTTTATTGTAATGTTAGTTTTTAGTGTAAGGCAGGTAAGGTTTTATTTTACAGGTAATTTGTATTTATTTTAACTAGGTAGTTATTAAATAGTTAATAGCTATTTACTAACTAGTCTACATAGTTAAAATAAATACAAACTTACCTGTGAAATAAAAATAAAACCTAAGCTAGCTACAATGTAACTATTAGTTATATTGTAACTAGCTTAGGTTTTATTTTACAGGTAAGTATGTATTTAGTTTTAAATAGGTTATTTAGGTAATAATTGTACGTTTGATTTAGATTTATTTTAATTATATTTAAGTTAGGGGGTGTTAGGGTTAGACTTAGGGTTACGTGAGGGTTAGGTTTAGGGGTATGTAGTGATGCGGGAGGGCGACGGTTTAGGGGTTAATAGGTTTATTATAGCAGCGGTGTGGGTGGACGGCAGATTAGGGGTTAATAATATTTAAATAGTGTTTGCAATGCGAGAGGGTGGCGGTTTAGGGGTTAATAATTTTATTTTAGTGTTTGCGATGCGGGAGGGCCTCGGTTTAGGGGTTAATAGGTAGTTTATGGGTGTTTAGTGTACTTTTTAACATTTTAGTTATGAGTTTTATGTTACAGATTTGAAACGTAAAACTCATAACTACTGACTTTAGATGGCGGTACGGATCTTGTGGTTATAGAGTGTACCGCTCACTTTTTGGCCTCCCAGGCAAACTCGTAATACCGGCGGCGGCGCTATGCAAGTCCCATTGAAAAATTACTTTTTTAAAAGTGCAGTACTGACGTTGCATGACGGCCAAAAAGGTGTTCGATACAGCTATATCTACAAGACTTGTAATAGCGGCGTTAGGGAAAAAGCAGCGTTATGAAGCATAACAATGCTTTTTCACTCATAACGCCAAACCCGTAATCTAGCTGATAGTTACCTAAAGTTAGCACCTACAGGAACCTAGTTGAATACATCTGGTGATGTAGTTAACCATTGCCAGCTGTCTCCCATTAGTGCATTGCTGCTCCTAAGCCTACATAGGTATGTTTTTCAGCAAAGGATTACAAAAAAAGAAAGACAGTTTGATAACAGAATTAAACTGAAATATCTCTTAAAAATGTATTGTGTTGGAACCATAAAAGTTTAATGTTAACTTTCATGTTTCTTTAATGACAATTTAGGCCTTGTTATATGAACTCAACATATGCAAATATTAATGATCCTGGCTTTTTCCCATATCTATCCAGCAAAAGGGTCACTAAAGTCAAAATTAAACTTCCATGATTCAGATAGAGCAGCAGTTTTACGAGACTTTCCAATGTACTTCTATTATGAAATTTTGCATATTATTTTTATAAAAGCACTTTCAGAGGCACCAGCTCCAACTGAGCATGTGCACAAGTTCATAGGGTATGCTAGTCTGTGATTGGCTGCTGGCTGTCACATGATACAGAGGGCCGGCATATGTGGGGAAAAATAAATTTGTCAGAAAAAAAATGTACTGCTTATTTGAAATTCATAGTGTTATTGCATTGTCTTTTTATTATGCACTTGTTAATTATGCAATTCTACAGTATTTAGTGGTCCTTTAAGGCACAACTTTTGGAAGGTATGGCAGTGAAAGTGTTACTAAGTTCAGACATAAAATATATAAACAGATCAATTGGCTACTACTTTACATGCACTGGAGAAATTTTGATTTTCAGAAGAGAAGGCCATCCTTTAAGATCTCACCAGGCAGCATTAATAAGTCATGTAAGCTGAAAGTGTGATGAATAATAATTCTAGTATACTTCAGTACAAAAAAAAAATCCCTACTTCCATCTCTTTATAATAATATCCCATGTGGTACTCTGGTAGTTTATTTTTGCACAATGCATCTGCTAATTCCCTCTAAATCTTTTTATCTCCAACTTTAATTCACAACCTCTTTTTTTAACTAATCATTTTATTAGAAAAAAAAAAGAAGTGGACTTAAAGGGACATAAAACCCAATTTTTTTTCTTTCATGATTTAGAAAGAGCATGTAATTTTAAACAACTTTCTAATTTACTTCTATTATCTATTTTGCTCCATTCTCTTGATATACTTTGTTGAAAAGCATATCTAGATATGCTTAGTAGCTGCTGATTGGTAGCTGCTCATAGATGCCTCACGTGATTGGCTCACCCATGTGCATTGTTATTTCTTCAGCAAAGGATATCTAAAGAATGAAGCAAATGAGAAAATAGAAGCAAATTGGAATGTTCTTTAAAATTGTATTCTCTACCTGAATCATGAAAGAAAAGTTTTGGGTTTAGTGACCCTTTAAGGACTAAGCCCCCATTTGTGACACTACAACCCTTGAAGGATAGACAAACCTTACTCTACCCACCCCAATAATAATAGCACACCGACCTCGGTATAAGACCATGCCATGGTAACAAATATTTATCAATTTTACAAAAATATAACAAATACTTTCTTGAAGTAAAAAATCTGAGGTTCTGACAAAACCCCAGATAGAGGGGGAGGGCCCCGTCCACAACATGAGTCACAGATGCACTGGGGGATCTTCAGCCAACAAACCCACGGAGCGAGACACCCCCAAGCCATGATCTCGGGACATTGCACCGCATCTTAATCCGACTGTCATCCTTAAAGATACATAAAACAAGTTGGGGTAGAGACAAAATATAATAATATGTACTTTAATTACTTTACCTGTAAATTTATACTGCAGTGCTTCGCCATTATCCCTTTCTTTTAAGTTTCCAATTTGTACAACTCTAACTTCCCCCACACAATCCCTTCTATGTCTGTATCTATATCTACCTTTGCTTTTGGTAGAATGCAGAAGTAGACACTCATTATCTGCTGGAGCATGCCTAGAAGCCAATAAGCTGTTGTGAAATACAATGTCTGTGTTTCTGATGCTAAACACTGATAAGGGGTGGATCAGACTATTCCAGACAGCATCGCTTTGCAAATAATTTTGCTTATGTTTTAAAATTATTTTAAAATACTTGCCAACAATTTTTAAAACATTTTTTATGCAAGATATTTTTACTTAATTAGCCCTTTTAGGATATATCTCAATATGTTTTATGGCACTTTAAGCACTCTGTACTCCAAATACTTTGGGCCATGAACTCCCGAACTAAGAGAGGAAACAATCACAGGAACTCCAAACTATAAGGCACCAAGGTAATGAGCCATACAGCAAATTACTATCCAGGGAGTGCAAATCTTATGTATCAAAGACTTACCAAGATTAGGCCAGCTAACCCTACCCCTGCCTCCAGTGATTAACCAGCAATTCTAATTTAGTCATTAAGCCTTGATAGCTGCTACCACCAAAATTCACAGGAGAGGATCCAAGGAGAAAAAGTCAAGGACATTAACTCACTTGAGCTTAAAGGGACATAAAACTCATTTTTTTTCTTTCTTGATTCAGATAGAGCATGTAAATTTAAAAAAAACTTCAAATTTATTTCTATTATCTAATATTTTTTGTTCTCTTTGTATACTTTGTTGAAAAGTATACTTATTTAGGTTCAGGAGTTGGTGATTAGTGGCTGCACATATATGCCTCTCGTCATTGGCTTTCAGCTAACACCCAGTAATGCATTGCTACTCTTTCAAAAAAGTGTACCAAGAGAATAAATCAAATTAGATAATAGAAGTAAATTGGAAAGATGTTTGAAATTGTATCATCTAACTGAATCATGAACAAAAAATGTTGGGTTTCATGTCCCTTTAACTAAGGTGAGTACAAACCCTCCCCTTAAGTTGCTACACTTAACACAAAGCTAGGGACACAGGCTGCCTTACGCTACCATTCTTAAATTACTTAATGTGATGGTAAATCTGAGCATTTAACAAATGCTAGAATTTACCATAACAAAAAACAAAGTGGAGTTTAAGGGGGCGATTTATTAAGCAGCGTATGCTGCTCATTCCGTGCGAGCCTTCTGGCAGATACGATCGGGATGACTGACACCCTCTGCTAGCGGCTGACTGGCTGCAAATGTGCAGGGGGCGGCATTGCACAAGCATTTCAGGAGAAATGCTTGTGCAATGATAAATGCCGCCAGCGTATGCTGTCGGCATTTATCGATGCCGGGCGGACATGACACGCTACAGCGAATTGTGTCCGCCGCCATATAATAAACAGTCCCCTTTGTCATCAGTTACTAAAAAAATGTGCTAAACTCACCCTCAATGTGCCGCTGCAGCTTGCTAAACCCAGCGGCTCCGGACCCCAATGGCACAGTGCTCTACTAACAATGAGGTGACGTTTGCTACCTCTAAACCAATAGCCGTGCTTGCATACAGAACACTGCTAGCTGACACGCACGGCTATTGGTTTCGGGGTGCAAACGTCACCTCATTAAAGGTTTTTTTTGCCATGATTACCCATGCTCATCTCTTTTCCATGTTATAAAATTTTGTCATGAAGTGTTTTTTCTGTGTTTTTGTTAAAAAAAGTGTGCAGTACAAATACAGAACTTCACATACTAGAGCTATAGTAATCTACATTCTAACATACAATAAGTACCACAGCAAATATTTTTTTTGTTGGTTCCTTGCAATCACTTTCCTTTTATACATCTTCTTAAAGGGACACTGAACTCAAATTTTTTCTTCTGTGATTCAGATAGAGCATGAAATTTTAAGCAACTTTCTAATTTACTCCTATTATCAAATTTTCTTCATTCTCTTGGTATCTTTATTTGAAATGCAAGAATGTAAATTTAGATGCCGGCCCCTTTTTGGTGAACAACCTGGGTTGTTCTTGCTAGTTGGTCGATAAATTCAGCCACCAATAAAAAAGTGCTGTCCAGAGTACTAAACCAAAAAAAAAAGCCTAGGTGCCTTCTTTTTCAAATAAAGATAGCAAGAGAACAAAGAAAAATGTATAATAGGAGTAAATTAGAAAGTTGATTAAAATTGTATGCTCTATCTAATCATGAAAGAAAAAAATTGGGTTCAGTGTCCCTTTAAGTATTCAATTTAGCATACAATTATTACTTTTTATGTGTATTGTTAATAGAAAATAAAAACTAATAGTTATGATAAATCTTTTTTATTTATACTCAAAGTTATGTTAATCAAAATTGGTGCTTAGTCAGAAACCACCAAAAGCATTTAGACACGTCCTCTTCCTACATAGTCAAACTGCTAGCTATTTGAAAAGAGTGGGAGAGGGAGGGGAGATTGTCCAAAAAAAGACAATAGGAAACAGATAAATCATAATAAAAAAATTTTGTTCTGGAACATGGGGTCCATTTATAAAGCAGCAGTTGGCTTCTGAGACCCATTGTTTCAGGCTCATCTGAAACATAAATTAAGATGCAGCAGTTGTAAGATTGAAATAATCCCGATCCAATATGATGATTGACAGCCCCTGCCAGAGGCTAATTGGCCTCTAGTAAGCAGGGGGCAGTATTGCACAAGTATTTCTGGTGAAATGCTTGTGCAATGATAAATGCTAACAGAGTATGCGGTCCGCCTGCAGCGATGTCCAGCGGACATGAGTTGCTGCCCTTTGTATTTACACAAACTTTGAGTATGAAGAAACTGATTTGTTGTGTTTAATTCTGCTATTTTGTTAACTTGGGATATTGAAGTCAAAAATAATAAGTTGTTGCCAAAAAATTCATAATAAGGTATAGAAAGGTAAAAAAAAACACTCCTGTCCAGGTCCAAGGAAATGCTGTAAAAAAGAGCCTCCTACAAAATGCTGCTTGGGTTTTCACACTGGTAAATTATCGAGTGTAGATTAACACCAAATAGATGCCTAGTCCAATTGTTCTACCAAAACTTAATTAATTACAAAACAATGAGAAACCTAGAAGAAAGAGTTATTACATAAAAAGTTATTGTTTTCTTCCAAAACTCATAAACCATATTGATTACAGTATGTATGTATCGGGTACTAGTAAAGCGCGGCTAATCACCCTGATTACAGTCATATTACTAAATACAGTCAGATTACTGATCACAGTGATATTACCTATTACAGTACAGTCTGATTACTAATTGCAGTCAGATTACTGATTACAGTCAGATTACTAATTACAGTCAGATTACTGATTACAGTCAGATTACTAATTACAGTACAGTCTGATTATTGATTACAGTCAGATTACTAATTACAGTCAGATTACTTATTACAGTACAGTCTGATTACTAATTACAGTCAGATTACTGATTACAGTCAGATTACTAATTACAGTACAGTCTGATTACTGATTACAGTCAGATTACTAATTACAGTCAGATTACTTATTACAGTACAGTCTGATTACTAGTTACAGTCATATTACTGATTACATTCAGATTACTAATTACAGTCAGATTACTGATTACAGTCAGATTACTGATTTAAATCAGATAACCAATTACAGTCAGATTACTGATTACAGTCAGATTACTAATTACAGTCAGATTACTACTTAAAGTATAGTCTGATTACTGATTACAGTCAGATTACTGATTACAGTCAGATGACTAATTACAGTCAGATTACTACTTACAGTATAGTCAGATTACTGATTACAGTCAGATTACTGATTACAGTCAGATTACTACTTACAGTACAGTCTGATTACTAGTTACAGTCATATTACTCATTACATTCAGATTACTAATTACAGTCAGATTACTAATTACAGTAAGATTACTAATTACAGTACAGTTTGATTACTGATTACAGTCAGATTGATTTGGGATTAATTCAATTACTTTCTAGAGACAAAATAGATTTATTAGTATCCTTAGACACATACAGGAAATAAAAAAAGACTCTGTTTACACCAAATTTAGGACTAGATTACGAGGGGCCTGCCAACTGGTGCGCACAAGCGAAAAGGGGCTAATCATGGCTCTCTGTGTGCAACCGAAGTAGCACATGTAATTCGAGTTGAAAGTAAAGACGTTTGTTCGAGCGCAATTTAATATAACGTGCGTCAGGATAGCGTGACTTCAGAGCTTTTGTTAACTGTCACACTAGACTAAAAAGTTGCACAAAAAGTATCAAAAGTGCATTTAAAAGTACAGTTACACTCATAATATCACTAATAAAAATTATTAATAAAATAAAATTGCAATAAAAAGTTATAAGGGCTTAAAGATATGAGGTCTCAGGACGGTAAATGTCTTTAACATAGAGATACATGTAAATACATGTCTAAATATATATATATATATCTATATATATATATATATATGTGTGTGTGTGTGTGTGTGTGTATACATAAGTATTTACAGACATATACACATAAAAATATATAAAAACATATGCATACATATATAGACATATATATAAGTGCATTGGAGCACTTTGCAGTCAAGTAGCTAAAACATGCAAAGTCATATTTAATGTTAATATTGTTTAAAGCAGTGACGATACCTCATATAGATTGAGGTTTTGGGGCATATGTATCGATCGGGTTGATTGACACCCCCTGCTGGTGGCCAATTGACCGCGAGTCTGCAGGGGGCGGCGTTGAACCAGCAGCTCTTGTGAGCTGCTGGTGCAATGCTGAATACGGAGAGCGTATTGCTCGCAGTATTCAGCGAGGTCTGTCGGACCTGATCCGCACTGTCGGATCAGGTCCGACAGACCATGATAACTTGAGGACTTTGTCTGTGAGTACCTCTGTTTCTCATAAATAAACGTGTTTTATCTAAACAATATCACACTATGTGCGCTCTGTTTCTTCCCTCTATATAACACTTCTGAATAAATTTGAGAGGAATCTGACGCTGAGATCGTTGAGAGGTGTCTTACGTGCTCCTTCTACTAACAAGCTGAGGATTCATACCTCCCCTGGGAAAGTGATACATCGGTAGCCGTTCTCCACCACCTAATCCTTACCTCATTCGATTGAGGGCACTGGATGTAAGTAGTTAGTGAGCCTTTATTAGGATACCTGGGTTCAAGTGACTGTGCCTTTAGAAGAATACTTTCTACTGTTTTGAACTATTTGTCTGGTCTGAAGGACATTTTTTTGCTCTCGACATTTATGTGCTCTAGTTAATATTGTTTACATAACACATTGCTAATTTTCCTGTATTGAATAGGAATATAACATTTTTGTCTGATTCTTTTGGCTTCTCCCATATATGTGTATTTAAATAGATACATTTAGAGCTAACCATAGTTATGCTTAGCACAATAGAAATATCTAAGGGTGCTGTGTTTGCTTGCTATGTTTTTCTACTGATGTTTCTCTCTTCCTAAACCGTGATATTTGTATCCACTGTCTTTTTGTAGCTCATAAGAGAACTTTTTTCTACAGCTTCCATTTAAAGGTATAGCGCTGTGTAGTTTACTATATCTTTATAGAACCAATATATATAAATATATATATATATATATATATATATATATATATATATATATATATATATACAGTGTATATATATATATGTATTTATGAATAAATAGAACATATTCTGCTATGTGAAGAACATTGGTATGTGAAATATTCATATTTCCTGTCGGGTTTGCGCTCTTGAGAAAATGCAATTGCGTTTGCGCACGAATAAGGTTTCCCCCCTCCCCTTTCCGTGCGTCATTAAAGTATATGGAGGAATATGTTAACAAGGTCGCAGCTTTTTTTAGCTCTCATGCAAAAACTTTTTACTTTCAACTTGTAAGACATGCGCTACCCAACGCACGCAAAAATGTTACTTCTAGCGGAGTAAGCATTCAAGTGGGAGCAATAAATATCGCTCCACGCGTAATTTAGCCCCTAAGAAGTAGTTAAAGAAATAATATTCAGAGAATTAAAGTGTCACGATACATTCAAACATTTTCTTTGTTCTTTTAAAAAAATAATGTTTCAAAATGTATTACAAATATTTAAAAAAGGGAGGTTCATGAACTTCATGTGCTAAATAACCCATTTTTGTGGGGATTGTCCCTAAGGGCTTAGCTCCTACTTGGCATTTCAACCTAACATGACCATTAACTTAAAACCTAGAAATAAACACTAACACACACAGAGCTGGGTTAAAGGCCAAGCCTGGCCACATTTATTTATTTTAATTAAATAAATAACTTATCAACAATAACATAGGTGGCGGCATACAAAGCTAACTAAACCCCATATGACCAGAGGTCATGACCTGGGTTTTGAGCTTGGGTGAACCCTGCAAAATCTCGCCCCTATCAGGTGGTACCAGACGCCCTAGAGGATCATTAGCCAGCAGGCCTGCGGGGCGGGGTACTCCCAGGACACGGCCTGGGGCATCACCCCGCCCATTAGCCCGACTGTCACCCCCGTACTGAAATTTGGGCCATGACCTCTCGCCATGAGGAGATATGTGTTGTTCCAGACTACTCCAACCAATAAGGCACCCGTGTACAAAGCCATACAACAATGTATCCTAAGGGGAGAGCCAAAATATTAGTTAAGCGGGAAGGACTTACCTAAGACTAGGCCAACTAACCCTATCCCTGTCTATCCCCAGATCAGCAACCCTATGGAAGCCATCACCCTCGATTATGCCGCTGCTCCCCACTCTTAAGAGGCTAAGCCAGTGTGAAACTCACTGATAACATTTAACTGTCCATTCTCTATTTTTTTGTTTTTTTTATAAAAAACAAGGGGACGGGAGGGAGGGAGGGACAAGATTCTCCAAAGTCTCCAGGAAGAAGAAAGATGCAGGACTGGATCCTCCCCTCACTTAAATAAGGTAAGGCTGACTCCTCCCCTCACCTACAACATAGTTGCAAACCCCACTCTCCCTAGGCTTACATGACTGCAGAGAAGCATGCCCTTAAACCCGTTCCTGGATACGGGCTCCCTGCACTCCCATTCTTGACAGTCAAAAGTAGAGTCTCAGCAGAATATTTTGCACATAATAATACACTTCCTGGTAGTTTCTCCTTAAAGTGAATGTAAACTTTGAGGAAACAGTGCCCCGTTTTTAAAAATCCTATTAAAAACAGGAACACTTTCATATATCAAAGTTTACATTTGAGCCGTTTTGTTAAAATACTTACCTTTTCTTCTTCCAAAGCCAGAGCAGCGCTTGCCCCACCTGTCGCTCATCTCTTCATAGGTCAGAAATGAAGACTCCGGCTTCCTCCAATCACGGCATGGCCTCAGGCAATGTTTGCTCTGGGGGGGAAGCCGTGATTGGAGGAAGCTGGATTCATCATTGCTGATGTAAGAAGAGACGAGCGACGGGTGGGGGAAGCGCTGCTCTGGCTTTGCAAAAAGAAAAGGTTAAGTATTTTAACAAAGCAGCTAAAATGAAAACTGATAAATGAAAGTGCCCCTGTTTTTAATAGGATTTTAAAAAACCGGGCACACATTCCTTAAAGTTCACATTCACTTTAACCTCTAACAGCTTTTACCTAACTCTTTTTTAAGCAAAAATATTTTTTGATCTTTCATATGCCTGATAGACAAAATGTGTCACGTAAAATCACCTTATTGAAATAAAGAAAACAGATAAGGAAGAGCAAATAGCAGAGTTCCAAGTTTTGATAATTTCTCAGTTTTGGGAAAAGTCACCATCAACATTTTAATGAGATTCATCAACATAAATGCTAACCATGAATTGATTCTAAAGCTGCTGAAACAGCACTTGCAAAACCAAGAACAGAGCTCATTGACAACTGGAATGTCTGGGCATAACAGGACACAAGATCCTGTCCTAATGATGAACAAGGTGAAATACTTCAAAATCTGCAAGATAATGAATAATGAATAACAGCCCCCAAAAAATCTTACCTTTAACAGATCCTGAAAAGTGCAAAAGAAAAAACTTTTGAGCAGATGACCAGAGTTTATTCTGTAACTCTCGGAAGTAATGTTGTTTACTCAAGAGATTAACAAACTTCAAAGTCATGTTTCCTTAAAAAAATCTCAATCTGCCTTCTAAAGGGAGAGACTGAATGGTTGAATGGTGGGCTTTAAATTGAGCTTCTTTTTGGAAATACTGCACTTTTACATCCGGGATCTGGCTGCATTAGAACTGTTCATGCAAAATTATAGGCATTTACTATAATCTTTTTTTATCTTTATATTATCCTGAAACAGAAAAAAAACCTCAAACCATCTGTAATCATATAGAATTTTACCCTAACAAAGGGAGTCCTTTGTAGATGTTTAAATAACTATAAATTACAGATCCCAAAACTTCCCTGCCAGTGCTTTTAGAGCTATTGGGAAAATGTGATTATTTTTTGCACTATTCTAAGCGATTTGGTTTTCTGTGATCAACAGCCATTAGGGAACATTAAACAGTGCAGTTGTGGAGAAATGGAGAATTAATCTCATGGGAGATATTTAAATAACATTTTTAAAAATTTAAAAATTTAAATAACTGCCAATTAATTTCTCCCATATCGAACAAGAATTTCATAAAGATTGAAATCAAGGCCAAAGAAAGTCTTCATTAGCTTCAATAAGAATTAACCTCTTCTGCATAAACTTGTCTCACCAGAACTGACTTATCTGTCCCTAAAAATATTAGGCAATAATACATTTTTTTTCTCTGAGAATTTAAGGATGTAAATTTTGCTATATGTTTGGTTGCATTTTGTATCCTAAAATAGGAAGAAGAGTAAATCTATTTTTGCATTCACTGTCATTATGGAACAGTAAAATATATTGTACTTGATCCACAGCTTAGATTTTAGGCCTCAGTCACACACAGGTATTTTAACACATAGTTATTTCTAGCCAGAAATTAAAAAAAAAAAAATTCTCTAAATCAGGTTCTAACTCAATACAGCACTGCCTGAGGTATCTGTTTGTCAGATTTATACTGTGGAGAATGAACAGTTTAACATTATGCCCTCTGAAAAATGATAGCATGTTCTTGTTTCTTCACAGCAATAATTCACCTGGTACTTTTATATGACAGACAAGGAATAAGGAACCAAAGCATTATTCATCAAAGAAAGTGCATCTTAACAGAATTTAATATCTATTATATATTTGCCTTGGCTGTAGAACCTATTGTGTAAAAGTTAAATACAGGTGAAACTCGAAAAATTAGAATATCGTGCAAAAGTTCATTTATTTCACTAATGCAACTTAAAAGGTGAAACTAATATATGAGATAGACTCATTACATGCAAAGCAAGATAGTTCAAGCCGTGATTTGTCATAATTGTGATGATTATGGCTACAGCTCATGAAAACCCCAAATCCACAATCTAAGAAAATTAGAATATTGTAAAAAGGTGCAATATTCTAGGCTCAAAGTGTCCCACTCTAATCAGCTAATTAAGCCATAACACCTGCAAAAGGTTCCTGAGCCTTTAAATGGCCTCTCGGTCTGGTTCAGTAGGAACCACAATCATGGGAAAGACTGCTGACCTGACAGTTGTGCAGAAAACCTTCATTGACACCCTCCATAAGGAGGGAAAGCCTCAAAGGGTAATTGCAAAAGAAGTTGGATGTTCCCAAAATGCTGTATTAAAGCACATTAATAGAAAGCTATGTGGAAGGGAAAAGTGTGGAAGAAAAAGGTGCACAAGCAGCAGGGATGACCGCAGCCTGGAGAGGATTGTCAGGAAAAGGCCATTCAAAAGTGTTGGGGACTTTCACAAGGAATGGACTGATGCTGGAGTCAGTGCATCAAGAGCCACCACACACAGACGAATCCTGGACATAGGCTTCAAATGTCGTATTCCTCTTGTCAAGCCACTCCTGAACATCAAACAACATCAGTAGCGTCTTACCTGGGCTAAAGAAAAACAGACCTGGTCTGTTGCTCAGTGGTCCAAAGTCCTCTTTTCTAATGAGAGCAAATTTTGCATCTCATTTGGAAACCAAGGACCCAGAGTATGGAGGAAGAATGGAGAGGCACACACTGCAAGATGCTTGAAGTCCAGTGTGAAGTTTCCACAGTCTGTGTTGATTTAGGGAGCAATGTCATCTGCTGGTGTTGGTCCACTGTGCTTCATTAAGTCCAGGGTCAACGCAGCCATCTACCAGGAGATTTTGGAGCACTTCATGCTTCCTTCCGCAGACGAGCTCTATGGGGATGCTGACTTCATTTTCCAGCAGGACTTGGCACCTGCCCACACTGCCAAAAGCACCAAAACCTGGTTTAATGACTGTGGGATTACTGTGCTTGATTGACCAGCAAACTTGCCTGACTTGAACCCCATAGAGAATCTATGGGGCATTGCCAAGAGAAAGATGAGAGACATGAGACCGAACAATGCAGAAGAGCTGAAGGCCGCTATTGAAGCATCCTGGTCTTCCATAACACCTCAGCAGTGCCACAGGCTGATAGCTTCAATGCCACGCCACATTGAGGCAGTAATTGCTGCAAAAGGGGCCCAAACCAAGTACTGAGTACATACATGCTTATACTTTTCAGAGGTCCGATATTGTTCTATGTACAATCCTTGTTTTATTGATTGCATGTAATATTCTAATTTTCTGAGATTGTGGATTTGGGGTTTTCATGAGCTATAAGCCATAATCATCACAATTATGACAAATCAAGGCTTGAACTATCTTGATTTGCATGTAATGAGTCTATCTCATATATTAGTTTAACCTTTTAAGTTGCATTGGTGAAATAAATTAACTTTTGAAGAATATTCTAATTTTTTGAGTTTCACCTGTACAGTTGGTAGAAAGTGCCAAAAAATGTAATTAAAGTTGTGTGTGTGTGTGTGTGTGTGTGTATCTATTTACGTGTATATGTGTGTGTCTGTATATGTGTGTGGGTGTATGTGAGTGTATATCATGTTGTGTATGTATATGTATATATATATATATATATATATATATATATACTGTATATATGTGTATTTGTGTGTGTGTATATATATATATATATATATATATATATATGTATGTGTGTGTATGTTGTGTATGTATATATGTGTATTTGTGTGTGTCTGTATATGTGTGTGTATCTGTATGTGAGTGTATTTGTGTGTGCGCATGTGTATGTGAGTGTATATGTGTGTGTGTATATATGTATTTGTGTGTGTGTGTATATATGTGTATTTGTGTGTATAGATGTGTATTTGTGTGTGTATGTATGCATGTGTGTGTGTGTTTGTGTGTGAAGGGCAGCACTAGGGATGGGCGAATGTGTTTATATCCGAATTCGAATGTTAGAACGAATGTTATTGTCGAAATTCGATTTACATAATAGAATGTTGATAAGAACAAATATTCTTAAAAATTCAATTTTCGAATGTTATTTACAGTTTTCGAATGTCACATTCGAATTCGAATGTTACATTCGAATATCACATTCGAATTCGAATATTACATTTATAAAACATATTACATTTATAAAACACAATTGTAGATTAGAAACACTATTTCGAATGTCACATTCGAATCGAATATCACATTTGAATCGAATGTCACATTCAAATTCGAATATTACATTTATAAAACACAGTATTAGACTAGAAATACTATTTCGAATTCGAATGTCACATTCAAATCGAATATTACATTTAAAACACAGTATTAGACTAGAAATACTATTTCAAATTCGAATGTGACATTCGAATTCGAATGTAGCATTCAGATTCGAATATTACATTTATTAAACACAGTTGTAGACTAGAAATACTATTTCAAATTTGAATGTCACATTCGAATTCGAATATTATTATTATTCGAACAAATATTTTTGAATGTATGTATTGTGTATCATATATGTCTATGATATTGTGCAGTAGATTTATCATAAGCCGGCGACTTCCGGTTGTAGGAGGTGCCTAGGTGGACGCATGCAACTGGCGTCCTGAGTACTCCATCGATACACAGGCACCCCCAGGCTTTTCCACGGCCGTTGTGGTGGATCTCGCCCTGGCCTTAGATGGTGCCCGGACTCGAGGGGATCTTTACCTCAAGTTGCGCTGCACTTTCTGGATAGCGGGAAGTCTAAATTGCTGTAAGACTCATTGGCTAGAGTCACAGGTGGAAGAAACAGCCGCACTATCCCACAGCCTGCTCTGAGCCCGCCTCGCTGTACTCCCAGGACCCCGGTGTCTAGAGAGGGTTGGGGTGGTTTTCGCCGCTCCTGACTCTCTCTGGACCTGGGATAGGAGGGAAAGGAAAAAGAGAGAGAGGTCATCGAGAGGCAAGGCAAGTTAAGCTCCGGTATCCCGGTAACCGGAGGGTGAGGCTCTGATTAAAGGCGCGATCTTCCCGACTGAAAGCACCACTATCCTCCATTGAGTTGCGTGCTTAAGCAAAGACGTCAAGATTGCAGTATCCAATTTCTCCTGTGGAATACAAACCTCCCAGAACCCCGGGTTTCAGTGTGGATTGCAAGGTGATGCGGTGCACAGGTGCCGTGTACTTCGATCTTTTCATGGCTTGCAATGTGATCTATCTACCCCGGGATAGGAGGTGAGAGGAAGGCCATTGTATCTGTGGGGACATCTTTATTACGGAGGCCAGTAGTTGCATTACTGTGATTTAGCAGCTGAAGGAGAAGGACACCGGCAAAGAAAAAGATAAGTCATTGTTTTCTGCCATAGACATATACTCCTATGTACTGTAAATAACTGCATAAGCCTTCTCTGCACCAGGCAGCAAAGAAAAAAAAATTTATCGTCTGGTCTGTATCTACAGGCATGTAAATCTGGGATAAATTAGATTGGGGGGAGTTCTACGGTGTCGTGGAGCTGAGGTGATTGTTTAACCTCAAAAGCTGTTGAATATGGCGTTTCTCTCCACTGCCTGAAAAGTTTTGACTGCATAAATACACCTATTGGGCTCTCCAAATGGGACTATTCAAAAGCTGACATTACATTTTAAAGGGACGTTTTTTTTTTTTTTTTTTGTTATCCCCTGAGCCCTCTGCCTTATTGGGCTTAAAGGAATAGTACGGCTATAGCAAAGGCAGAGACTCTAAGGGTTATCTTTTGCAACTTCACTATATAATACTGTAATCTAATGAGATGTTCTCTGCCCCTCTTTTTTTTTTTGTGGTTCTTTTTTTTTCTTTTTTTTTTTTTTTTTTTTTTATTTATATGCATGATATATTGAATTGCTAGGAGCAAAATCTGCCTGGCTGTCTGATACATTTTACCAATAACGGGGTTAAAACTCTCCTCTGCTAAATATTGTATGATTAGTCAATTGCCATAGGTTGCAAGATGCAAGGTTAAGTTTATACTGTCTGTAATCGCATTAGGCTGTGTCTACAAATTATACTATTTACTTAGACAAGACTTTACTTATTAAGACAGTTGCGACTTATGGAGTATTAGAGTATTAGAGAAGTCAATGCTTGAACTGCTTTACCCCCACGGTTACGATAGGAGTCAACTATCTACTTACTCCTCTGAGTTCATATGCATACAGGTGTTTTTGTCCTCCTCTTTTAGGGATTCTGTTGAGCTGTGTGGCTCTTCTCAGTTAAACTAAAACGGCTAAGGCCTTAATAGTACTACTAATCCCCTACAGCAGGAATATTTAAGATATAGGAACGAGGGATCCTACACTCACAGGGCACGTATAGTCACATATTATTTTACTGAATCACTTCTGCACATAGTCGTTCTTATTTTTTTCTCTCCTTCCTTTTTTCTCTGTTCTTTTTTTTTTTTTTTTTTTTTTTTTTCTCTCTTCTTTCTTCTTCTCTCCGCTCTTCTCTTTCTCTCTCTTCTTTTCTCCCTTGTATTTTCAGGGGGGGGGGGAGGGGAGAGGGGGAGGGGAAAGGAAGAATACTATTAGGCTCCTCTGTATATCACTTTAATAGATAAACACAGTTTTACACACTTCACTAAAACTTCATCTAAGGATAAATATAGATATTCACACGTTAATAGAAACACACGCAGGCACACGGATTTTACAACTTTTGTCTTCCCCCCACATATTCCAATTTATGGACAAATTTCTAGGGATCAGTAGACCGGAGATAAGCACAATGCCACCAAAAATAAAAGACAGAAAGCCCAGGTCAAGTATAGGTAGTGCAGAAACAGGGGCAATGGAGTCCATACCGAGCTCTAATACTATGATAGATACTAATAACTTGGTAAAACAAATGTCGGATCTATTTCTACCACACTTTGAAGAAGTTAAAACAGACTTAGCGACTCTGACAAACGAACTTAAACAGGTCTCAAGCAGGTTAGGAGAAATGGAGAATAGGATCTCTGACATTGAGGATCTTCAGCACACTCATCAGACATGCTTAAATACACATACTAAGACCATAGATACTCTGCAAGCACGTATCGACGACCTAGAAGATAGGTCGCGGAGAAACAATATGAAAATAGTGGGTCTTCCGGAGACTGCAGAATTCTCTGACTTAATAACCTTTATTAACACTACACTACCAAAACTATTAGATATGCCCTTAAATGGTACAGAGATAGCTGTGGAGAGAGCTCATAGATTGGGGCCTAAGAAAGATAATGGCTTAAAATCTAAAAGACCAGTTCTAGCGAAACTTCTGAATTTTCAGGACAAGCAGAGGTTCCTCTCCTATTACAGGAAAAAAGGTGTTATAGAGATAGACAAAGAGCGTATCTTTTTATTTCAAGATTTTTCTGTGGAGACCTTTAACAGGAGGAGATTGATGGCTCCTTGGTGCACAAAATTAATTAATGCAGGCTATAGAGCCACAATGATTTACCCAGCAAAAATCAAAATTTTTCTAGATACTGAGACAGTTATACTAAATACAGTAGAGGAAGTTAAGCAATTTTTAGAAAAATAAGAATTTCTGAACTAAGCTATATTTTGATTCTGGATCAAGCAAATGGCTATTTGGTGGGCTGTTTTCTACCACCTATTTATTTTGTTTCTTTTTGTCTCTGTTTGTTTTCTGCTATTTTTTTTTTTTTTTCTATCTTCTCTCCCCTCTCCCTCTCCCCTCTCGGTCTCCTCCTGTCGTTACCCCCCACTACTGGGTTCTGTTAGTAGCTCTAAAAAGGTACTGCAATAGAGATGAAAAATACACTTAAGTTAGTGTCATAGAACGTGGGGGGGTTCTCCTCCCCCATTAAAAGAAAAAAAATAATTCACCATCTAAAGAGTCATAAACCTGATATTGCTTTCCTACAGGAAACACACTTGAGTCTGAAGGAAATAGAGAAACTAAAAATGGGATGGATTGGGGAAGTGTATGCGGCTCCAGCAGTTAAAAAAAAGAGAGGAGTAGCTTGTATTTTTAAAAAGGAATTAGAATTTGAGCTCATATCACAGTATAGCGATGTAGAGGGCAGGTATATTATCTTAGAAGTAGAAATTAACAAATGCCACTATACATTATGCAACCTCTATTCACCAAATGAGTGTCGTCCAGACTTTTGGGATGAGCTTTACACAAAATTAATCAAATCAGCAGATTCACAATTGATTATCGGCGGTGATTTTAACAGCGTTTGTGTCCCCCAGCTGGATAGATTAAGAGCAAGCGGTTCTTATAGGTCCAGAAAGGAGGCTAAAATTCTGAAATCTTTTATGAAGGGTCTTGGGCTAAGGGATATATGGAGAACACAACACCCGGATGAGAAAATGTTCACGTATGAGTCAAAGACCTTTCATACATTTTCCAGAATAGACATGTTCCTGGTAACGGAAAGACTTTTACGCTTGGAAATTAAGTCAGATATTGAGAACATAGTTCTATCGGACCATGCTATTATCTCTATATCTGTCCAGCTGGGGAATTACAGAGAGAATCTGTGTGGCAAGTTTTTTTTCCCTTCCTTTCTTCAGGCCAATATCCACTTTCGGAATTGGCTTACTCAAAAATGGAGAGATTATGCCTCTTTAAATAAGGATTATCTCCACAAGATAGAAATATACTGGGAAGCCGCCAAGGCATTTCTTAGGGGAGAGATCAAGGCCTACATGATCAAAAGGAAAAGAAAGACAAAAGCTAGGGAACTTCAACTAACTAATACATTGAAGAATAAATTCACTAGATACATCGATAATCCGAGTAGAGAGAATTGGGACGTCTATCAGAGGGCTAAAAAAGAGAGGGAAATATTTTTGACACAAAACCAGTTACAAGCTGAACCCAAAAATAAAGCACTGTTTGGTACTGCCTCCTCAAGGATGGCAAAAATGTTGGTTAATATTTCGAAAAATAAAAGGAAAAATAATTACATAGGATCAATAGTATCGGAAGGCCAAAAATTTAATACCCCAAAGGATATCAATAGGCAATTTTTTTTATTTTTTCAGAAGTTATATGCGCCTGCTGAAGTCAATCAGGAAACGAAAGACAGGTTTTGGAATAGTATTAAGATCCCAAAAATCTCTGAGGCCCAGTTAAATATAATAAATAAGGAGATCACAGCCGAAGAGATTATAAAAGCTGTTAAAGATTCAACCTTAGGCAAGGCGCCAGGCCCGGACCAATTGCCTATCGAATTTTATAAAATACTTAAGGAAGAGATTGCTTCTACCCTGACCAAGTTATTTAACAACTACTTTTTGTCACACTGCAAACCCTCCCAAAACTTTACGGCCTCCAATATCACATTGATACTAAAAAAGGATAAGGATCCCAATTCACTAGATGCATATAGACCTATCTCACTCCTCAATAACGATTATAAAATATTAGCAACTATTTTAGCTTCACGCCTTAAAAAAGTAATTGGAGACGTGGTCCACCCGGATCAAACCAGCTTTATACCAGGCAGAACAGCGCAGAAAAATATAAGAAAGGCGATGCTATTGATTGAATATATACAAGCATCCCATAGGGCAGGGTCAGACCTGAAGCATGATTTTGCGTTGCTGACAGTCGACGCCGAAAAGGCCTTTGACTCTGTCCTATGGGATCATTTATTAACGACATTAAACAACTTTGGGTTTTCAGGTCATTTCCTTACATATATCTCCCTAATATATCAAAATCCTATCTCATTTCTGAGTATAAATAATATTCTCTCTCCGCCAATAACTCTCTGCAAAGGAACAAGACAGGGGTGTCCCCTCTCACCCCTGCTGTTCGATCTGGCAATAGAACCCTTAGCCATAAAAAGCAGAGAAATACTTGAAGGTATCAAGCTAAAACACCAAAAGGTAACTCTATCTCTCTACGCGGACGATATTTTATTCTATATAAGGAATTCTTCGAAAAACATTCCAATTATAGTAGATCTTTTGGCGGAATTTAGCGATTTTACCGGCTATAGAGTAAATCTATCTAAATCGGAAATCCTCTGGATAATTAAAAAAAAAAATAGCCTCTTGGAAAACCCTTTTAAATTAACTGACAACTATATCAAATATCTAGGAATTAATATCTCTAGAAACCCAGAAAAATGGTATGATTTAAATTTTACCCCTATATGGAGGAAATGTCTCTCAGAGATGCAGAAGTGGGAAAGACTACCATTGTCACTCTCGGCAAGGATTGCACTAATTAAAATGCGAACCCTCCCAAGAATTTTATTTTTTATTCAAAACATCCCTGTATTCTTACGAAAGGTCGACATCAAAAAATTTAATGCAAGGTGTTCCCGCTTTCTCTGGGCTTCCAAAAAACCCCGCATCGCATTATCCAGATTAATGCATCCAAAAGAAATGGGCGGTTTTGCCCTACCAAATCTGGTAAACTATAATTTAGCCTGTTTTGCTAGAATTGCTCTCGATTGGCTAACTAACGCCAATTATGTCACCAGTTTTGAGATTGAGGAGCACATTGCAACTCCCTTCGCCCTCAAAGCATTATTACATCTCTCACACCACTCAAAGGCGCGGAAGTGCACTCTAAAATTTACAATACATAATGTGTTTATAGCCTGGCATAAAATTTGTAAAAATTTAAAGATTAGGCACACTCTCTCCAAATATCTACCCATTAGAGGAAATCCTGACTTTGAAAGTGGTTGTACCTTCTCTGCCTTTGTGAAATGGTCAGCAAATAATCTGATATTTCTACGTCAGATGGTAGACCCACTGTCTAACCAGGTAAAAGCCTTTGAATCCCTAATGAAGGAGTTCAGTTTAGATAGAAGATCATTTTTTGCCTATCTCCAAATCAGGCATTTTCTGTATAGTCTAGAGACACTGGAGGGGGAAGGCTGGTCACTGGGCCCATTAGAGCCGGTAATAAATTTATTTTCCATTGGGAAGCACTCTATCTCATATATATATCAACTACTCATCTCTAAGGATGCAGAAGTAAGAATAAATAGTCTTCTTTGTATGTGGCAACAAGATTTTCCTGAAATGGACCGAGGATTCTTTCAAAGGAGTTTTAACATGGTAAAGAAATTTTCCAGTAATATGGCAATAAGAGAATCGCATTTCAAGCTATTAAACAGAGCATATCTCACCCCCAGTAGATTAGCTAAATGGAAGGGAGACACAACTTGTCTCAGATGTAGATTCCCTTATGCTGATCTCTTCCATGTCTTTTATGCCTGTCCTAAGATCATTAAGCTATGGAAACAGGTAGAATTTTGGCTAAACAGATTTCTTCCGATCAGAATAACACTTAAGCCGGTACATATCTTTTTTCTGATACACGATCAGATTCAAAATAAACCTTTGATAAACACAACGATATTATTAGTGAGACAGATGATCTTAAGAAGGTGGAAGGATAGAAATGCTCCAAGTATAGCTTCGATTACCCGTAATATCCAATACCAAATGCTATTAGAGCAGCATGACCCACAAATATTCGAAGAAAACAAGATTAAAAAGTATTTAGTAAAATGGGATAAAGTTATCTTAAGTCAACCTAAGGAAGTTCAGCTACAAGTATTAAGATACTTTAGTAAATCAGCAGAATTTTTACAATTAATGTTATCAGATAGTTACCCAGAACTCTGGAGACAATCGTTTCTATAGATGAGAGGGGGAGAGGGGGCAGAGGATGGGGAGAAGACCCCCTCTTTTTCTTTTTTTTTTTTTTTTTCTTTTTTTTTTTAATTTTATTTCCTTTTTATGTGTTCCTGCTTATTTGAGTGTTCAATCGTTTCTTTCTGTGTACTTAAAAGAGAAAAATCCCAGCTTAGTGTACAAATATCTTATATAAGGGGATCACTAATTCGCTAAGAGAAAGTGAATCTGTTGATTTAAACTGTTCCGCTTTGTTTTATACTCTGTTTTACCTAGCCCTGCGTGGCACAAAGAGGTTGATTTCATTTGATTGTACACTTTGTTGGATATAAATAAACATTTAAAAAAAAAAAAAAAAGATTTATCATAAGCCACAGTTCTTCAAACTTTTTTCCCCCCAAGACCCAGTACAATGATACCAAATACCTTTGCAACCTTATTTTTATGCTTGATCTGAACATTTTTATATTGAAGTAATATACAAGATAGCTGCAATTTTTGGCAAAGTGACTAAAATGTGTGCCTACTTTATTCATACTTGAGTTTTGTAAAGGTAATAACACACACTCTTAAACAGCACACACACCACACACACTCTCATGCAACACACAAACACCATATACTCTCTAATACAACACAAACACCACACACTCTCATACAACACACACACACTCTCATACAACACAAACAACACACACACACTCATACAACACACACACACACACTCTCATACAACACAAACACCACACACACACTCATACAACACAAACACCATATACACTTTAATACAACACAAACACCACACACACTCTCATACAACACACACACACACACACTCTCATACAACACAAACACCACACACACACTCTCATACAACACACATACCACACACACTCTCATACAACACACACACCACACACACTAGCAAACAACACACACATACTCTCTCATATAACATACACACTCTTCTACAACACACACACCACATAAACTCTCCTACAACACACTCACAATTCGCAACCCAGTAAACATGGTGTTACAACTCAGTGATGGGTCCCGACTCGAGCTCCTGACCCGTGGTTGACAAGAACCTTGTCATAAGCCGAATGCTCCTATTGGTTTCAGGATCATTCCTTTGAGCTTGCATCTTATATATATGAAGAGCAGTTTAAACTACTGCTCCTAAACCCTCTCTGCTAACTTAGAGTTGACAGATAAAAATCAACCATGGTGACTGACAAGCCTTTCTCTCGTCCTATTGGTTGCACAAGAGGAGGGGGTGGCATTACAAAATGCTGCCATATAGTGCTCTAGACATGTGTACACTATCTACCTAGGTACACTCTTCAACAAAGAATACAATTAGAAAAAAAAGCAAATCTGATAATAAAGGTAAATTGGAGACTTTTTTTAAAATGGTAACAAAATTAAGAAAAAATGTTGGGTTTCATGTCCTTTTAACTGTTAATTTGCTGGGGTTCAAGCAATAGTGCAATAATAAAATACCCTTACATTTTAGAGCATTTTCTTTTCTTGACCTTTTATATCCTTCTAACAAATTCCCCAAAATGTCTAATTATTGTATACCTGTCTTAGAACAATTATCAATAAACTACAGAAATCCCAATGGCATATGAAAGTGCACAGAAAGCTATAATCGCGTAGCGACAAACCTTTGCATTAATCAACTATGGCACTAATACAAATAGGCTTTTGTGAGTTAAGATGTAAACAGATTGTATAAGGAATTATAAATAATTACTTAATAATATATACTTTTTGCACAGAGTGTAGTGCAGTCCCTTGAGCAATCCATTTTATTGCTCTAAAATGAGTGTCTATTGAATGAAATATCCAGCATTTTTTTCATCAACCATATAACTTTAACTCAAATATTTTTACTCTACATTTTACCTCATGCTCGTCAGGGGTTTCATAGGTGGACAGGGTTAATAATTGCTGATAAAGAAACACAGTTCAAAGTGAAGGTAAACTTTGTTTTTTTTTTTAAATACTATAAAAACAGGGGCACTTTCAATCATCAAAGTTTACAAAGCAGCCGTTTTAATTAAAACCTTACATTTGTTTTTTTCACAGCCAGAGCAGCTTCCCCCACTCAGAGATCCTCTCTTCACACATCATCAATGACTAATCCAGCTTCCTCCAATCAAGGCATGGCCTCAGGCAATGACTACCCTGGGGGGAAAGCTGTGATTGGAGGAAGCTGGATTTAGTCATTGATGACGTGTGAAGAGAGGATCTCCAGGTGGGGGAAGCTGCTCTGGCTGTGCAAAGAAGAGAGGTAAGTTTTTAATCAAAACGGCTGCTTTGTAAACTTTGATGATTGAAAGTGCCCCTGTTTTTAATAGTATTTTTAAAAATGGGCTTTCATTCACCAAAGTCTACCTTCACTTTAAGCACCACTACTCTAAACATGGTGAATATTAGTTTACAAAATTGAAATTTTTACACAAACCACATTTATTTGTGGCTGATATAGCTCCCAATATTTCTAGAAGCTTTCTAAGACAGGGAAGTGAGCAGACATGAGGGCAGTGCTGTGGCATGAGGGACAGTGGTGGATTTGCCATATGGTGTGGCCTGGAAAAATGGGGCTTTTGTTGACGGGACCTCGGTTGACAATGCAAATCTAGGATGTTTGCCATGATGAGGGAAGTTGCAATGTGAAATCTGGCAGACCACCCAACATGTGACAATCCCACAAAGTTCCTGGATGGTCAGAGCCCCTATTACTTATTACTCTAAACCTGGTGTCCAACAAGATACAAAACTACTATTTTATACTGACAAAAGAAAACCAAAGGCTCCAGTGTCTCTGGTGAAACTTCACACAGATATTGTATAGGTATTTTTTTCTGTCAGGGGATTCTAGGGTAAAAAATCCAGAACAGTACACATAATCCTGTAAGCTCTTCTGAGCAGGGCCCTCGTCCTCCTGTACAAATTTGTTTTGTTGACTCTGTTTAGTATTTGTATCTTACCACAAATCTTTGTCAGTTTATACTCCAATGTATGTGCATGTCGCTACTGAATTTTGCGGCACTATACAAATAAATGATAATAACAATAAATGTTAATTCCTTAAGCCAAATGGACGTAGGTACTACATAACAGGGTACTTTCCCCATTGTGCTGTGTTGACATAGTACCTACGTCCAACACTTTTTGACAGCGAAGACTAGAGCCAGAGGTAGAAGGCATCAGAACTGATCGATCGTCCTTTACCATATGAAGGCGGATAACCAATACAGACAGTGACACTCTGAGTCACTGTCTGTATTGGCTTGTGGTGATGCTATGGGTGGTATGGGAGGGAAGGAGTAGGGCTGGCAGGTGGCACATCACGGGAGGGGGCAGAGGAAGGGGGAGTTCCCTACATTGCAGACAAAAAGATTTACTGAGCGAGGGGGAGGGATGGGCCACTAAGCTACAGAACAAAGATATTACAGGGGGGAGGGGTCCCCTATTGATGATCAGATGATTGTTTGGAGGGGGGATGGTGAATGGGGACCCCAACATTACAAAAAATGTGTTTTTATTATTATATAACCTTATAAAAAATAATATTTCTTTAAACTGAGTACTGGCAGACAGTACTTAATATGGCTAAAACAAATCAGGGGGGAGGGGGGGTTATAGAGCTGTTTGGGAGGGATCAGGGATGTGGTAGGGTTGAAAAGGGATCCCAACAATTATTTAAAAAAAAAAAAAAGAATATAAAAATGCCCTAAAACAGCAAGCTGGCAGACTGTCTGCCAGTACCAAAGATGTTGGTGACCAGTGTGGGGGGGTGGGGGGAATAACTGTCTGGGAGAAATCAAGTAGGGATAAGGGGGTGGGAGATGCCAGGTGAGAATGTAATCTCTACAATACAGATAAAATTAACTTTACAGGGGGGCGGAGCTAGCCAGCGCCCAAAATGGTCGCAAGTGCTTAGAGCTCCGAAGTAAGGTCGGCCCTATCGCAGAATAAGCCCTAAGATAATGTGAGTGTGGGGCAAAGAATACTGGCAATCGATCCCGGACACCTCCTAGCACTCCCGGTAACTGACTTTAGGTCCCGGGAGAATAGAGGACTCAGCCACAGCCCAGCGCGGCCTCCCGCGGCTTCTCTGAGGCCTAATCGCACCTACGCAGCAAGCTCACGCACATGCTTTAAGGGCCGCTAGAGGAGTACATCAGCTCAATTCCTCTCCTCATCACGCAACAGAGGATCGCACCTACCAGTCGATGACCAAGTGGAAGTGGGTTATCGCACCGCACGGGACCTGCAGGGTAAGTGAGCAAGGGCGGCCCGCAGTAAAATAAACGCATCACAGCGTAGCAGACATCATGGGCTAGCCCCTCACTGACTACAAACTATGCCCACATAAAGAGCCATCAGACTTGCACGTGCAGCGCCCCACTTGGCTACAGCATAAATACCCACATGGCCTAAGTACAGCCCACATACCACCTTCCATGAGATCAGCTATCCCTGCTCAGACTGTGTCCCACTAAAGAGCCTTTACCTACATCAAGCAGTTACCCCCACAGGAATAGTAATCTACTCGCAGAGAAAGCCTCCTACACAGATTTACCCCTTTTCATCAGGGACAAAATTGCGAATAGCTACAGCTGTTCTCTCACGCATCAGCACTCTTACACAGGGGCAGAATTTTCTCTCAACATGACAACAAAAAGGGCCCCCAGGGCTGACAAGACAGGCAAGAGCAGCTCCTCTGTAACCTCCACAGTACACACCTTTTTTAAAGCGGTGGAATTGGCTACCACTGAGCAAGCTGCAGACAACATGAAAGTGCCATCTCCACCTCCAGACCTTGCACAAGAAGGGACCCCAGAGACAATGATAACCAAAGCAGACCTACAGACCCTCCCTTCAAAAGAGGACTTTAATAAGTTCATAGGACAAGTCAGCTCTATGATAAAAACCAGTCTATCTGAGGTCAGGAGGGAGATTAGTGAAATTGGCTCCAGAATAGCTCAAATAGAGGAAGATGCGGAATACACAGATAGAATTTTAGACAACCAGATCCGCCTTGGGACACAACACTCCACTATCATAAGTCAACTGCAGGACCAGGTGGAAGACCTGGATAACAGGGGGCGGCGGCAGAACATTAGAATCAGGGGGGTCCCTGAGCACATCAAGGCCTCAGAACTCCTCCCATATCTACAAGGTCTATTCAACACCCTGATGGACAATGTCGAGGCAGTGGAATACCCTCTAGACCGTTACCACAGAGCTCTGAGACCCCCCCCAAAAGATTCAGCCCCTCCTAGGGACATTGTAATTAAATTCACAAGCTTTAGGGACAAAGAGAACATCCTCTCAGCTGCCAGGAAAAAATCCCCCATTTCACATAATGGGTGCACCTTACAAGTCTATGCAGACCTCAGCCAGCTGACCCTGGGTAAAAGAAGGGAGGCCAGGTATCTTACACTACACCTAAGAGATCTCAGGATCCCCTATAGATGGGGCTTCCCCTTTAGCTTAAGAGTGCTGAAGGACAATACCACTGCGGTTTACAGGACAGCGGAGGACCTGGAGGACTTTTGCTCGCTCCTTAAAATTCCGAAACCCAGCCCTCCAGCCCTTCAGGAGACCCCAAAAGAACAGCGCACATCAAACCCACGTAGACAGGAGTGGACTCAGGTCCCCTACAGGAGGAAAAACAGACCACCAGCAAAGAACCCTGATAACCAGGAGATGATCACTTGATTCATGGAACTTTTCTGCCAGTAGTTTTTTGCTGCACCAGGCCCGCAGATTGGCGAGGCTTTCTCCCTTTTTATCGTGTCCCTCACTGGACTTATGAAGGGAGGTTATGAAAAAAAAACATTCACCGTTTACATTACCCTGTACGCTATTGGAATATGTAAAGTATAGTTTTTACTTATATATTTTAAGTTTGGTTGTTATACAAAATGTATGCTCAAACAATGTTAGGCTGTTTTGTGTTTTGTAGCCATTGGGGGGGTGTAGTACACCAGAAAGAGAAATAAATATTTGGCTTAGTTTAACGCAAAAGGTGTACCGATGCAGTTAAATGTTAATGACGCCATTAGGCTATGTTACTACACCTAAGATACTGTAACTGAAACATGGGCCCCAAGAAACTAAGACCCTATGGCCGACCTGCTACCATGAGGTGTAGCAGTTACTTATTCCCCTCACCCTCTAGTTAGTCACTAGAAGCATAGCATGCTTCTAGTTAGTGCTCAAGTTTTACAGTTAAAAGATGTTTATGTTTTTGTTTATATGGTTTTTGTTAATTGTGCATCTTACCATTGCAGATATACTCTTTTCAATCCTTCTCCTTTGGACTCTCCACCCCATATCCCTCATCCCTGGCCCGGCCGGAGCCATAGACCCCACACAACGGCTCACTATCAGGTAACCCATTCAATCACCACATTTCATTGGAACACAGCTACCACACCCATCAGACCACAATCATGCTTAAGGCTCCACTCATATAACAGAATGGTATGGCTTCCTTAGGAAACCAGAGAACCCCCCACATGGGACAACACCGCATTAAACTGGTCTCTCAAAATACAAAGGGACTGAACTCCCCCACAAAGAGGTCCGTCGCGCTCTCTTGCTTTAAAAAGGCCAGAGCGGATTTGGTTTTTGTGCAGGAGACACACTTTTCGAGGGACAACTCCCCCAGGTTCACAAATAAGGATTACCCTACTACATATCTAGCTTCGCAAACAGATAAACGGGGGGGGGGGTGGGAATCTTGATTCATAGGTCGTTGCCGTTCCAGTTGTCCACACTGGAGGCAGACACCGGTGGCAGATGGCTTATCCTCATTGGCCTCCTATATAACCGACCGATTACTTTGGTCAATCTATATGCCCCAAACCTGAAACAGGCTCAATTTTTCAAAAAGATAACAAATAAGATACTGCAGGTTCAGAAAGGATCATTAATTATAGCCGGTGACTGTAATGTGGCATTGGAGCCGGAAGTAGATTGTTCCCAGGGTCGAGGCAGCATCCCCATTAAAACCCTCCAAGACATCAGATCATTCACTCACAAGCTTGCCCTGATAGATATATGGAGGGTTAGGCACCCGAACCAGCGTAACTATACTTTCTTCTCCAACCCTCACAAGCGCTACTCGCGCATTGATTACATCTTCACAGACCAAAGCACCTATAGTTTAGTGAAAGACGCTGATATTGAGCCCACTAGTTGGTCGGATCACGCCGCAGTGTCGGCAACCTTAAATTGGTCCGATAAACCCCTATCCCCATATACATGGAGATTAGACGAATCCCTGTTAAAGAACCCAATTTTCTCTAAGCACATAGCAGAAAGGACAAAAGAATACTTCACGCTCAATAGCACCCCAGACATTTCCCCGCACACATTATGGGAAGCCCACAAATGTGTCATCAGGGGAGAAATGATCAAACATAAGGCAGGCCTAACTAAGCGGTACCGGGAAACCTATAACTGTATGATACAAAAGATCAGAGAGACAGAACAACGCCACAGGGCATCCCCGATGGATAGGTCAATAACAGACGAGCTCAGAAGGGCCAGAAATGAACTAAATAGCCTAATATATAAAGAAGCCCAATCTAAAGCACTATACCTTAAAAAAATGTATCTAGCCAACTCCAATAAGATAGGGCCTTCTCTAGCGAGATCCCTCAGAGAGCAGAAGCTTAACTCGTATGTACATAGCATAATTGACTCGGCCGGCCACCAAGCTTTAGGCAGCCACCAAATTGTAGAACAATTCAGAGCGTATTATAGCAAACTATATAATCTGCCGCAACCTCCACTTGCAGCGAACCCTATGGCGCGAGAACAATACATAGCGGAGGCTGACCTCCCGGCCCTCTCAGCAGAACAATCGCAGGAGTTGGAAGCCCCCATCACGTCCTCAGAGGTACTCTTAGCAATAAAATCCCTTCCCCCACGCAAAAGTCCTGGCCCTGACGGGTTTACAAACTTATACTACAAAAACTATAGACAGCTCTTGGCCCCGCACCTAACATCCATGTTCACAGCAATAGACACAAAACAATCATGGCCCAAGTGTAATTTAGAAGCTCATGTCATAGTCCTGCCGAAGGCGGATAGGGACCCCCAAAAAGTAGAGAATTATAGGCCTATTTCTTTGCTCAACTCTGACATTAAGATTTATGCGAAAATCTTAGCAACCCGCCTGAATTCAAGTCTCCCTCAAATAATCCATGTAGACCAGACGGGGTTTATCCCAGGGAGGGAGGCGCGGGATAACACCATTAGGGTAATCCAATTAATAGAGCATGCCAGCCGGTCGGAAACTCCTTCTATATTAATATCCACTGACGCGGAGAAAGCTTTCGACCGGCTGGACTGGCAGTTCCTGCGCTCGTGCCTGTCCGCCTTTGGCTTAGGTGACCTAATGACCAGTAGAATCCTTAGTTTATACACCCAACCTTCAGCGAAAATAAAGGCGAACGGTGTCCTATCTGATAGCTTTGGAATTGGTAACGGCACGAGGCAGGGTTGTCCCCTATCCCCGCTCCTCTTTGCCATATCTATAGAGGTGCTGGCCTCCCATATCCGACGCAACCCCAGCATAACAGGCATAACATTGGGTCCTAACACCTACAAGCTAACCCTTTACGCGGATGACGTCCTTGTACTCTTGACATCCCCAAGCACATCCCTTACTTACTTACTAGAAGAATTTGATCGTTTTAGTGCACACTCAAATTTCCTTATTAATGCGCAGAAATCGGAAGTCCTAAACATTACCTTAAAAAGACAATCTTATGAGGCCCTACGACTCTGCTGTCCATATAAGCTCAACCATGACAAACTTAAGTACCTAGGGATACAGCTCACGCCAACATGCAACAAACTATTTAAGCACAACTACATTCCTCTCATGCACAAAATTAAAAAGGAACTTGACAATTGGCAACATAAACCAATCTCTTGGTGGGGCCGGATACAGGCGGTCAAGATGACTGCCCTCCCGCAGATTCTCTACACATTACAAACGGTACCAATACACTTACCCCATACTTATATAAACCAAATGCAGACAATGCTAAACTCCTTTATTTGGGGAAACATTAAACCGCGGATTAGCAGGAAACTCATCACAGCCCCACTGGGAGAGGGAGGACTGGGGGTCCCGTCTATACTGGCATACCACCAGGCCGTAGTTATGCAGAGAGTAATCGAATGGCACAATACAACAAACACTAAGGCTTGGGCATCCATTGACTCTTTCCTCTTAAAGACACCAAGTATTGGCCCACTTAGCTGGATTAAATACACGGCCAGACCCCCCGTGGTGGGGCAATCCCTGCTCTATGGCCACTTATTCAGAACTTGGGACAGGATCCGCTCCAAAATAAAAGGTATCTCGTTCCCAATTTCCCCAATGTCGCCAATATCATATAATGCAGAGTTTGTGGGGGGCTTATTGGCAGAGAAACCTAACCTGGCGGGAGGAGAACACACAACACCCTTTGTTAACTTGGTTTCTAACAATAAATTAAAGACCCGCACACAACTCGCAGAAACGGCGGGCGGAGCTTTCTCGGGTTGGCTCAAATACGCACAACTCACACACCTACTAAATATATCACCCCATAGGGACAGTTTACTTAGAAACCTAACACAATATGAAAGGCTTTGCCTGTCCGGTGTTACGCCCCGCGGCTCCCTGTCCATGTCCAAAAAGATGCTCGACGCGGCACTTACACCGAAACTCCCTTCGTATAGATTACACTGGCAGAGAGAACTAGGCACAGAATTTTCCGAGGAACAATGGCAGGATATTCTACTCCACACAGCTAGGTCCTCCTCACTGCCTAGATCCCTGGAGCTTAACCACAAGGTCCTTTTCCGCTGGTACCTCACACCAGAGAGAATAAGGCAAATCTATCCGGGCGCGGGGGTGACCTGCTGGAGGGGATGTGGATCCGTTGGATCGATGTCCCATATCTGGTGGCAATGTGCCTCTATATCCCCATTTTGGGGAAGAGTAGAGACGGCCCTTAGGGAATTACTGGGGGCATCATTTAATTTATCACCTTCCCTTGCCCTTTTAAACCAAAAACCGGGAAAAATATGTAAATATAAATGGAAATTAACACAAATCAGTTTAAATAGCGCCAGGGCCCTAGTTGCTCGACACTGGAGATCAGTACGTATCCCTGAGATACAGGAATGGATCTCCCTCACTTCAGAACTTTTAGCTGCGGAGGAGTACTCCTATTATCGGACAGGCAACTTAACTTTTTTCCACAACGTCCAGTTTTACTGGGACTGCCTTTCCAAAACCCTCCAGTCACTGGAGGTCCCCGTTTTTGCGGATATGCCGTAACTTAACAAAGCGCCCCGGCCGGGCATTCCCTCCCCACCCCCCCCACCCCCCCCCCACCCCCTCTCTCTCTCTTTTCTTTTTTTTTTTTTTTCTTTTTCTTTTTCCTTTTCCTACTTCCCATCTTTGTACAACAGGTTATGACTCCTTAAGGGATGTAGATGTAGATACTCGCATGCATGGTATAGACAGTTAAATGCAGTATGTTATGTATATTTGCACTGGAGTGAAAGGACTTCAGTTTTACAGCATTTATTGTTATTAGCCTTTTCTCCGGGACTTTGCATACATGAACAGAGACAAGGCAGAAGAGCCCTTCCCACGACGCATCTCTCCATGGGCCACCAGTACAACCCCCTTTTCACAAATTTGTCCTTCACACATGTGTGACCCATTGTGAATGTGGCCACCCTTTTGTAATAGTATACATCTTTTGGACTGTAATAATTCACTGTAGTCTCTGAGTCTTACATAGACTAACATGCTGTAACGCTTTGTTTTTCAATAAAAGTTTTCAAAAAAAAAAAAAAAAAAAAAAAAAAAATTAACTTTACAAGCTAACAGATTAACCCCTTCACTGCCGGAAATTTCAGAAGTGTGGTGCGCAGCTGCAAATAGCGTCTTTCTAATTGCAAAAAACACAATAGCAAGGCCATGCATGTCTGCTATTTCTGAACAAACTTCTAAGAGAGAAACACAAAAAAGCCTGACTGGAGTTTGCCGGAATGCATGTAGCAAACAAGCATCTATCATTCTGGACAGACAACACAAAAGTAGAGCTTTTTGGCAACTCAGTGATGTTTTGTGGTTTTATTGCTGCCTCTCGCACTGGGTGCCTAGAATCTGTGCAAGGTACAATGAAATCAGAAGACTATCAAGGCATTCTAGAGTGAAAAGTACTGCCCAGTGTCTGAAGGCTGCATATCTGTTGCAGAATAAAGACCCAGATCATACCTCAAAAGGACAGAAGAATAATTAAAAAGAAAACATTGGACTTTCCTGAGTCCAGATCGGAATCCCTCTAGATTGTTCCCTAAAATAGGTCCCTACATTTCTCCTGTATTTGTTTGATAAATGTTGCCTTGTTTGTTACAAATATTGTATCACCGTTGTACTTTTATCCTTTGTACCCATGGACAGCTCTGCAGATTGTTTTGGCACTTTATAAATAAAGTATAAAAATAATAACAATACTAAAATCCCATCAAACATCTGTGGAAAGAGCTGAAACTTGCATTTGGGTATAAGGCATCCATGAAACCTGAGAGAACTGGAACAGTTTGCTCAAGGAGAGTTAGCCCACATTCTAGTCGAAAATTGTAGAAATCTTATTAAAAGCGACAGAAAACAATTGATTGCAGTAATTGTCTCATTGTCACTCAAGTCCAGGTACCCTTTAACCCCTTGGGCTAATTGGATGTAGATCTACGTCATGCGGTACATAGCCCATCGCAACGCATAATGTAGATCTACATCCAACCTTCAGGCAGCCCATGCAGTCTCGGTTGTCAAGTGAAAACCGAGACCTGCTTTTCCTGGGATGCAGGCATCTATCTTCATATGGTAACGGTGGTCTGTTACCATATGAAGGCAGATTGTCAGATCGCTACAGACAGTGAGATGATCTGTATCACTGTCTGTAACAATCTCTGTTGGTGCTGGTGAAAGGTGTGAAAGTGATAAAGGGAAGTGGGTGAGTGGCACCCTACCTACAGAAAATAAAGTTTGGGAGGGAAGGGAAGAAAAATGGGGAATTCAGGTGGGGAGATAATACATAATGGTCATGGGGAGTGGGGAGGTGGGGGAGACCGCTACACTACAGAAAAAAACACTAATAAATAAATAAATAAATAAAAATCAATACAAAAAAAACTATAAACTGGGTACTGGCAAACAGCTGCAAGTATCTAGGATGATAGACACCATCGGAGAGGGAGAGTTAGAGAACTGTTTTGGAGGGATCAGGGAGGTATGAGGGTAAGGGAGGATCCTACACTGCAGAAAATAAATTAAAACTTTCTGCCAGTATTTAAGATGGTCAGGGTCGGCTTAAGAAATTGTGCTGCTGGATCCAAGAATGCAACATTACCTTTTAGCATATAAACCTACTAGCCTTGTTGCTAAGCCTGCTTACCTGCATGTAACCAATACATATGCACAAGTGCAAAGGAAGTTAGGGAAGAGATGCACTTGTCCTACCTTGAATGTCGCCCCTGATCTGTTCTGTGTCTTTGTGCATAATGAGGTTATGGTGCTGGGAGCCTGCAACTTCTCCCACAGAGACACAGGACAGGAGTGGTTTGGGTCTAACGGTGACTGACTTAGTCTACTGAATTGCTGCCCCTTGTCAAGTGCTGCCTAGGTTCATTGGACCCACTTGGTCCCATAGTTGAGCCGGTCCTGAAGATGGTGGTGAGGAGTATCTGTTTGGGAAGGATCAAGGAGGTGTCATGTGGCAAGGGAAATCCTTACACTAGAATACTATTAACCTTGCCATTTCAGAAGTGTCATGCACAGCTGCAATTAGTGGCTTTCTTTTTACCAAAAACCAATGGAAAAGCCATGCATGTCTGCTATTTCAGAACAAAGGGGATCCCAGAGAATCTTTTGCAACTATTTGTCTTATGTCCCAGTAGATGTATATAAATAATTTCAGTGAGGAACCCAAAGTTTGTGAAAACTTTTATGATTTTTTTAAAAATTATTGCATTTGGCAGCAAATCAGTGGCCTAGGTTAAAACTTTGGGTTGTCTCTACTAAATAAAATTCTTCTTTATTTTGGGCAAGTTTTTATTTGGAATTGTCATCAGTGGCGGGGTTAATAAACCTCTGTGTTTATCTTACTTGCTTTGCTGTAATTAGGAATATATATAAATAAGCACTAATGAAGCAATCACTGTTCAGCAGTGCAATACCAGGGTTCTGAAGTCTGAAAGATGCCCTCTAGCCTATATGGGGACAGAGGTGAATTACATGGGTACATTCAGTTTTATTAAACACTGGGAAAGTAAATTAACATAGTGGGTGAGTTTCAAAAAGTTTTCAATGCATTAACAACTTGTTTGCTGCAATTGTTTTGGAATAGCAATTTTTTACCCACCTGTGTAGAGAGAGCTAGCCACGGTCATTATGTTAGCAAAATCACAATTGTTTTGCAGTTCCTCATGGTATCATCTTTGCTGAAGCCAAATAGTGACAGATATGTGGCGGGGCTACATGTGACCTTTTTGGTTGTCAGAATTGGAAAACGGTTAATTTTCAGACTTAAAATGCCATTATAGTCAAAAAATGACAAGCTCTTATTTGTTAGAACATGTAATTTTAAGACTATCACCCCTACACTACTGAGTGTTTTTAGCCCTCGCAAAGGGGCTAAACATACAGTAGAAATACAGATCATGATTTGCAGAGCACTGCTGGTACCGAACGAAAAACAATGCTGATCCAATCAGCAGCCCAAGTCGCACAACTTTTAATTACAGTTAAAGGGAGACAGTAAAAATACGTATATTGGTTTACTATACACAATTAAATATTTTACATTAATGTTTACTTTAACCTTCCCTTCTATAATGTATTATTTCACTAAATATACAGGTTTATTACACTCAGTAACTTGTAAATCAAATGTTCCACTTAAAGGGTCATGATACCCAAATGTTGAAACACTTGAAAGTGATGCAGCATAGCTGTAAAAAGCTGACTAGAAAATATCACCTGAACATCTCTATGTAAAGAAAGATATTTTACCTCAAAATGTCCTAAGTATTCAAACCCCATTGCAAAGGACTTTAAGGGGGATATTTATCAAGCCGTCAACCTGAAATACGCTGAAATTCCGCAGTGTAATTGTGGCGAGCGTCGTTTTTTTTTTTAAGGGTTTTGTGGGTGGGTTTTATTTTTAGAGTAGGATCTGGGCAGTAAAAGAGCTAAATGCTCTATTAAGGGCAATGCCCATACAAATGCCCTTTTCAGGGTAATGGTGAGTGAGCTTAGATTTTTTAGATAGGGTTTTTATTTGGGGGGTTAGTTGTGTGGGTGGTGGGTTTTACTGTTGGGGGGGTGTTTGTATTTTTTTTTTACAGGTAAAAGATCTGATTTCTTTGGGGCATTGACCCGCAAAAGGCCCTTTTAAGGGCCATTGGTAGTTTATTGTAGGCTAGGGTTTTTTTCATTTTGGGGGGACTTTTTTATTTTGATAGGGCTATTAGATTAGTTTTAATTCTTTTTTATTTTTGATACTGTGTTTTTTTTATTTTTTGTAACAGTGTTTTCTTTTGTAATTTAGTAATTTTTAATTGTAGATTTAAATAATTTGAGTAGGGTTAAGTTTTTAAATATGTTATATAGTTTATAGTTATTTTATTGGTAGTTTAATGTATTTTTAGTATAATAGGGTAGGTTAATTAATAGTTTAATATAGTTTAATTTAATGGTAGGATAATAGGGTAGGTTAATTAATATTTTAATATAGTTTAATTTAGTTTTAGTATAATAGTTAGGGTAGGTTAATTAATAGTTTAATATAGTTTATTTTAATTCTAAAGGTAAGTTTAAATTTATTATAAGATAGGGATGTTGTAATTTTAATGTAAAGTTAGCGAATTGTTAGGTTAAGGGGTAATAGCTTAATTTAGTTTATGGCGATGTGGGGGGCTGGCGTTTAGGGGTTAATAGGTTTGGTAAGTGGTAGTGATGGGGGAGGCCAGGGGTTTAAAGATTAATACATTTATTTAGTTGCAGTGGGGTCTGGGAGCAGCGGGATAGGGGTTAAACATTTTAGTATAGTGGTGGTGTTTAGTGACAGGGTATAAATAAAGTTGGTAAAAAGCCGAATAGCAGCAAGATCGATGAGTGCTAGTTAACAACAGTCCGCTGCTCATCGCCCCATACATGGTGCGCGGCTTTTTGCCGGCTTTTTTTATAAATATGGAGATCGTATTCAGGTCTACGGCCGCAATGTTAGGCGATGTTAGGCGAGCGTATTGGTGCCGTTGAATGCAAGAAAGTTGACGGCTTGATAGATAGGCCTCTAAGCAGCAAATCAGTATATCTGTCCCGGGACAGGCAAGAGAGTGAGCTTTGTGCACACTCATGTTATTTCCCTATTCAGTTTAAGGAAGATTACTATGAAATCTCATGAGAGTTAAGTGAAATCTCATGAGATCACAGTAAAAGAGTTAATTAACATAACACTGCTGATGCTGATTGGCTGCTGTTCATTTCTTAATTTTTTACCTGCAGCTAAGCAGCAGTTTAAGTATAATTTTTTACACAGAACTTACTCTGCTGAGCTGAGGAAATTGTGAGGTAAAATATCTTCCTTTTTTACATAGAGATGCTCAGGTGATATTTTCCTGTCAGCTTTTTACAGTTATACTGCATCATTTTCAAGTGATTTAGCATTAGGGATGGGCGAATGTTTCGCAACATTCGAAAAACTGCAAGAATTTTAACACATTCGTTCGTTCGAATCTAATTTCGAATATATACATAACATTCTAACATTCGATTTTCGAATGTTCGGTTTAGAATTTTATGATTACATTCAAAAGGATTCTTTTAATTCGAATTTAGATTGTAATAGTATTTCTAATGCTTTTTCTTTAAATGTAATATTCGAATTATGCAATATTCGAATTCGAAAAATTCGAATTTATATGTTTGTAATAGTATTTCTAATGCTTTCTTTAAATGTAATATTCGAATTATGCAATATTCTATATAGAAACATTTGAAATGATATATTTGTATCTATTATGTATCAATTTACTAGATTCCCGCCCTACCACATGAACTATTGAACTTCTGAATAGTATTTGTTAAATAGAATGTTAAATTCGAAATTTCGAATGTGGACATTCGATATAATTATAAACATTCAAATTCGAAAGTGACATTCGAAAACTGTAAATAACATTCGATTATAGAATTTTTAAGAATATTAGTTCTTATCAACATTCGGATTTATAATTCGAATTTCTGTAATAACATTCGTTCTACATTCGAAATTCAAAAATGTACACATTCGCCCATCCCTATTTAGCATATGAGTATTATGTCTCTTTAATTGCAAGTTGACATTTTCATTGTAAATAATGTTTATAGCAGTGTAACTAGTTAATTTTAAATGTTAGTTTGGTGCTGTTTTTCTGCTCTACTTCGATTCTTTCCTTTAAACCACAAAACACGCAGCAGAGTATCGACAGGAAGATCCCTGCTGTTCATTTTTACATGTTTGATGCCTGCAGGCAGCACAAACTGCTTTTTTTGTGCGATCTTCAAATCTCTCCGTGTAAGGGACCCTTTCAAATTCATTCACCTCTGATTTAATGAATGTCTTATATGTCTCCTGTGAAAAGTACAGGCGGAAGTATTGGTCCAGAGAAAAAACAACTTGGTTGCAGTAAGTGATATTTTTATAAGACAAGTTGAGACGTGACTTACACAGCTTTGGAACCATAAAAATCTGTTTATTAATGTTCTCCCTGAGTGACGTGAGAAACTGCTTTGAAAAAGCTGTAGGAAGTGAACCAAATAATATTCTAAAGTAGTTTATCTAGTTTGCCTTTTATAAAAACAAATATAGATATGAGGCTCTTCAAACAGACCTATAAAACTGCACATAACCTTAAGGAGCTTTAAAGAGTGGGGGAAGAAAATAATACAAAACCAACTGGTCAAAACTCTATCATACAAGATTTATTTCACATTAAAACTATTTATAAAGAAGCAGAGGGACTCTTAAACAGCCTATGGGGTATATATATTTAGCAGTGGATGCTGCTTATTCCGCTCGAGCCTTCTGGCTTGCCGGAAATGTAAGTTAAGAAGCAGTAGTCTTAAGACCTCTGCTCCTTAACTCGTCCACCACCTCTGAGGAGGCGGACTGCAATCATCCCAATTGATTGCAATGCTTGTGCAATGATAAATGCCAACAGCGTACGCTGTCAGCATTTAGCGATGTCGGGCGGAAATGTTCGCCACGGCGAATCATGTCCGTCCGACATGTGATAAATCGGCCCCTATATCTCTAGCGCTATTTCACCCGTGCTTTATAAGGAGTTGCAGGTCCCCTGTAGATTCCATACTTAACCATAAAAATTGTAATCACTTACAGTACTAGACACCAGGATATTGATCTCTTCGCCTGTAATACCAAGATGGACATTTAACACTTCATTTGAAAGAGGTAAGTACCTTCTTTTGAATAAGGCATCATATGCTCTCCTAAAGTGCTGGTGATCACCCTATCTTCCACCCGACTTTACTTAGAGGGGGCTAAGACCTCTTATTTCCAATAATGGAGCTCCTTTTTTGACATTCTCTTACTGGGACCTATTGGTGATCACATGCACCACTAGATACATAAAATAGCGGATTTTTCAGAGCACTCCTCATGAGACACAGAGAGAAGCATAAGAAAGAGAAGAGTCTCCTCTTTCTAATAAGCCATTAGTATCTTGTTATCTAATGTATTACTGTACAAACTTCTATACCCTAAAGACAACATACAAGCAAAACATCCCTCAAGTAAAAGAAAGCAAAGCATGTCTGTTATTCACATACACCTTACGTTCCTCTAGGTAGTGTGTGTTTATTATAGAAATAGCAATCACCTGTCTACTACAGTGTTTTGGTGTCTTAAAAAATACTAACATCCCCATATAAGCACAACTTATGGTAGAGTCTACTCTTTAAAATGAAAGGCCATACCCAAATGTAACTGTTAGGTAATTGCTAGGGCCCTTCTCTTAACCTCATTAAATACAGGGACATGAGACCACTTATTCGTACTTCCCCAAGATTTTTCAGAGAATTTTCAGGACAGGTAGGTGAGGGGAACTTGTGGACAGGATCCCTATCAATGGGGCAGGGCTATAGATGTGCCAAGGACATGGCTTGTTGTGTCATGGATGGGGTTGGGCGGAGTCTGTCATAGCATTTTCTGGAATACAGGACATTTCTCCTGCTGGGGTCACATGTGGCAATCCCATAATATATAGGATAGTTTGGAACTCTGTCTTACTTAAAAAAGAGGCATTCTTCTTTAAATGAATGGTTCAGATCAGTCCTTATAACAAACATCTCACTGCATCAGTCCTATTTTGAGGAATCCTGTGACTGTAAAGAAGCCATTTGTATCCCCTGACAAATAAAAGAATATCATAAGACCCCTCATTTAAACAAAGTTTTTCATGCCCCTATAGAGGTTATGTGATTTAGATGGGGAAATTTTTTATTTTTGTTTTTTTATTGATGCAAGCATGGCTCATAACTCTTGAGAGCACCATAATAAATTGGAGAAGTGTGTGTGTGTTAAAAATAGGTGACACTGTATAGAAGATATTTATTGGTGCAAGCATTTTGGGCTAGATTACAAATGGTGAGTTAACAGGTACGCACGAATGATAAGTGGTTTATTGCAGCTGTTTGCGTGCATCTGGTTTTCTGCTCGTATTACAAGTTGAAAGTATGTATACTTACACTCATAATAACACCATCTAATTAAAATTATTAAAAAAAAACATTGCATAAAAAGTTATAAGGGCTCAAAGATATGAGATCTCAGGTGTTAGGGGGAAAAAACAGGCAAAGGGCTTTAACATAGAGATACATACATGTACATGTTTAAAGATGTATATGTATGTATTTATAAATGTCTATATACTGTATGTCTACATATATATAAATTAATTTATATGTGTATATATGTATTTACAGACATATATACACATATAAGCACACAAATACATAGCTATACATATATAGACATATATATAAGTGCATTGAGGCATTCTGCAGTTAATTAGATCAAAACATGTAAAAGAATATTTATGCAATATTCATATTTAATAAAGTGTTATACTGTGTATTTACTGTAAATATTTCACATTACAATGATCTGCGCATAGCATATTATGTTCTATGTATTTGTAAATAGATAATCCTATATATATCTATACCAATATATATATATATATATATATATATATATATATATATATATATATACACACACACATATATATATACATATATATTTTTATATATATATATATACGTATATATATATATATATATATATATATATATATTTGTGCAAAATACCATCAGATATATGTAGAAATAGGTATTTATGAATAAATAGAACATATTCTTCTATGTAAAGAATATTGGAATGTGAAATATTCATATTTTCATTTTGGGTTAGTGCACTTGAGAATATGGGATCGTGTTTGCGCGCAAATAGGGTGTTAAGTTTTTTCAACTTTTTTTACTCCATTGATTTATATGGGGGAATACGTTATCGTGTACGCGATATTCTAAGTTCAGTTTTTTACTTTTTAACAAGCACAAGCCAACGTGCGCAAAAAGCTTACTTTTAACACAGTTAAGGCTCGAGAGGGAACATTAAATAGTGATCCACTTGGCCCTTTATGTTTAATGTTTGTATTTCTTTTCTCTATGCTCAGAGAGTTTAAACATGGATATTGGTCCCACTACCAACACCAATAGAAAGTCACAAGACATCATACTTCAGTAATTCAGTTAATATGTCAGAGAATCTGCAAGTATTCAGACCTATACCTTCCAAGGGAGCTAGACAGTATTCTATGATTGCTGCTAGGTGTATAAGTCCATATAGATGCCACTAGCCACTTGCAACACCTAAAAACAATTAAACAGCCCTACTACTAATCTAAATTAAAATAGATGATTAGAATAACCCCTTATAATTAATTTCCTACTTATAATTAACCAAACATTATTAAAAACCTTAAAAAATTAAGCCTCTGCGAAATAGTAATTAACCTCCTACCTAAAATTAAGCATCCTATTCAATTTTTTACCAAATTAATGGCTAGATTCAGAGTGGCATGCTAACAGTAGCACGCAAGCAATATCGTTTTCTTAGCTTGTTGCACAAGACGGAAATAGCACGCGTTTTACAAGTTGAAAGTAAACGCATTTTCTCGAGCGCAATTGCATTTAACATTGTGTCGGGTAAGCACAACTTGAGAGCTCGCATAAAGGGTAGGGGGAAAAAAAAGTTGCATAAAACACAACATAAATACATGTAAAAGTACAGTTACACTTATATAAACACTGTCTGATAAAAAATTATTTTAAAAAATAATAACAAAAATTTTATAAAGGCTCAAATATATATGGTATAAGGTATATGAAAAAAAGGGCTGCAAAGGACTTTAACATATGTGTGTGTATATAAATATATATATACACTATATATACTGTATATATATATTATTATTATTCTTTATTTATAAAGCGCCGACAGATTCCGCAGCGCTGCCCATATGTACAAGGATAACAGTACAGTGGAGAAACAATACGATAAGACACAAAATTTTACAGACAAATACAGGGGGAATTGAGGGCCCTATTCCCGTGGGAACTTACAATCTAGATGGGTAGGAGGATGGGAAACAGGAGGAGGGGACTGCAGAGGTGAGAATTATATTAGTGAGGAGATAGATGGCAACTGTTAGTTAAGTGAAGTTAGTTTGTTAATAAGTCGGGTGATAAGCTTCCCTGAACAGAAAGGTCTTTAGGGAACGTTTAAAGGAGGAGAGGTTAAGGGAAAGTCTGACATCTCGAGAAAGTGCGTTCCAGAGGATTGGTGCCGCACGAGAGAAGTCCTGTAGTCTACCATGAGAGGAGGTGATGGTAGAGGACGCAAGAAGCAGGTCGTTGTTGGATCTTAGGGGACGGGCTGGAGTATATTTGTTGATGAGTGAGGACAGGTAGGGTGGGGCAGTATTGGTGAGGGTTTTGTAGGTCAGGGTGAGAATTTTGAATTTAACTCTGTTGTGAATGGGGAGCCAGTGCAGGGACTCACAGAGAGGCGCAGCAGAAACAGAGCGTCGAGAGAGGTGGATTAGTCTGGCAGATGCATTTAGGATGGATTGGAGGGGAGAGAGGCGGGAGAGAGGGAGGCCAGTTAGTAAGTTGTTACAGTAGTCAAGTTAGGATGGTAGTTTCAGCACTAAGAAACGGGCGAATTTTGGAGATATTGCGTAGGTGGTTGCGGCAGGATGAAGAGAGCAGTTGGATGTGGGGAAAGAAGGACAGATTTGAGTCAAGAGTGACTCCGAGGCAGCGGACTTGGGGTGATGGGGAGATAGTAGTGCCGCCAACAGTGATAGAAAAATTAGAGACTGGAGTGGAGCTAGAGGGGGGAATTAGATGTAGTTCGGTCTTGGACATATTTATTTTTATGTGGTGAGAGGCCATCCAGGAGGAAATGCCAGATAAGCAGTCGCTGATGTGAGAGTTGACAGAAGGAGAGAGTGCAGGGGTGGAAAGGTAGATCTGGGTATCATCAGCATAGAGGTGATAGCTGAAGCCATAGCTGTTGATAAGTTTACCCAGTGAAGAAGTGTAGATATATATATACAATTATATATATATATATATATATTTATACACACACACTTACATGTGTGTATATATATATATATATATATATATAGATAGATATATATATAGCATATATGCATTTACAAACATATATACACATATAAACACATAAATACATACATATATATATATATATATATATATATATATACACACACACACATACACACATATATATATATATATATATATATATATATATATATATACAGTATGTACACACACACATATATATACATATATGCATTGGAGCCGTTTGCAGTGAAATACCTGAAAACAAGATAAAATCATTTATATTCAATATTAATATGTAATAATGTTTAATAGTTTACATTCCAGCATTCTTCTCATAGGGGAAGTATTTTTAAATATATATATATATATATATATATATATATATACACACCTATATATAATCATATATATAGGTATAGATAAATATTTTGCCAAAAAATAATATATACGTATATATAAAATTGCATTTATGTATTTATGAATAAATAGAACATATTCTTCCATGTGAAGAACATTGGAATTCATAATTCATGTGGGGTTTAGCGCTCTTAAATAAACGCAGTCGGGTTATCACGCGTGTATGGGTGTTTTTTTGCAGTTTGCACACTCCGTTTAAGTCTATGGGAGAATACGTTAACATGATTGCAATATTCGAAGTTCAACTTTTTGCACTCGGGTTTTCACTCTCAGGCTAACATTTTACTTTCAACTTGTAATACTCGCTCCACTCTCCCTAAAGGAAGATAAACTCAATTTTTTTTTATTTTATGATTCAGATAGAGCATACAATCTGAGATAAACCTGCCCAAAGTACCGCAGAAATGTTAACATTTTTGCCATCACTCCATTTAAACAGAAAAAGAGCCTTTGTTTTTTTAGTTACCTATGAAAACTATATCAACTGTTTGGGACCGGAAAAAGTTTGGATTTTGGAATATTTGCATCTGTAAAATGGTGTCATGTCATTTGGGAAAAGTGTCATTTGGGTAAATTTACATGTCATAATACATATTATATATGTAAGCTAAAGGTAGTTTTATATTATTTTTAATACTTTTCTATACATATTACCCTCAGAAAGATAGTGCAGTACTGTATTTAGAAAGTTAATATTTGTTGTTTTAAATAAATATAGACTATTATTTGCATTTTATTAACACAAAAACAAACAAACCAAAGACACACACAGAGAATATTGTGACTTACAGGCAGGGAAAATACAAAATATTGATAATTTTATTTTGTAACAAAATATGAATTAAAAAGTTTGGATTTTAGAATAAGTTTGGATTTTGGAATTTTGGTTTTGGGGATATGTACCTGTATATATTTTTAATTGATATAGGCTCATTTTGGTATATTTGATGCCACTATTTGGCCGTTAAATACAATCATATAAAAACAAATGATTAAATTTTTTGTGAACTTTGGGTTTTTCACTGAAATTATTTTCACACAATGGGCGCGATCTGATATACGGCGCAGTTTTTGGCGCAAGCAAGGGAACCCGTGCTGCCCGTAGTTTCACCTTGCACATCGGGGTATCCAATATACCCCGCCGGCAGTTGCTAAAGTGCCGTAAGTCGGACAAACTAGCGATGTCCAGAAATAAGCGTAACTACAAATTTCTGGAGTCGCCAGTGACTTACGGCACTTTAAAAACTGCCTGCGCCTAAAAAAACTAACTAAAGTGTAAAATCTCCCGTAACTGTCTAACACGCCTCCCAAAAATAGCCCGACACGTATACCCCTATATCCGCAATCCCCCCTCTCACTCCTAATAATAAATGTATTATCCCCTAGACTGACAACCCCCCACAATGCAATAAGCCTAATTATTAACCCCTAAACCGCCATAGCCCACACCGCAATAAACCTATCCTAGTATTAACCCCTAAACCGCAGCTCCCGGACCCCGCCGCACCTAAATAAAGTGTTTAACCCCAAAACCGCCACTCCCGAACCCCGCTGCCACCTACATTCAATGTATTACCCCCTAATCTGAGCCCCCTACACCGCCGCCACCTACATTAAATATATTACCCTCTAATCTGACCCCCCTACACTGCCGCCACCTACATTAAATATATTACCCTCTAATCTGACCCCCCTACACCGCCACCACCTACATTAAATGTATTAACCCCTAATCTGACCCCCCTACACCGCCGCCACCTACATTAAATATATTACCCTCTAATCTGACCCCCCTACACCGCCTCCACCTACATTAAATGTATTACCCCCTAAACCTAAGTCTAACCCTAACACCCCCTAACTTAATTATTATTTAAATAAATATAAATAATATTAATATTATTAACTAAATTATTCCTAATTAAAACTAATTACTTACCTATAAAAAAAAACCTAAGATAGCTACAATATAATTAATAATTACATTGTAGCTATTTTAGGATTTATATTTATTTTACAGGTAACTTTGTATTTATTTTAACTAGGTACAAAAGCTATTAAATAGTTAATAACTATTTAATAGCTACCTAGTTAAAATAATTACAAAATTACCTGTAAAATAAATCCTAACCTAAGTTACAAATACACCTAACACTACACAATAAATAAATAAATAAATTAAATAAATTAACTACAAATATCTATAATAAAATAAAATTAAATAAACTAAACTATATTACAAAAACAAACACTAAATTACAAAAAATAAAAAAATATTACAAGAAGTTTAATCTAATTACACCTAATCTAAGCCCCCTAATAAAATAAAAAAGCCCCCCAAAATAATAAAATTTTCCTACCCTAAACTAAATTACAAATAGCCCTTAAAAGTACCTTTTGCGGGGCAAAGTAACCAGCTCTTTTACCAGCCCTTAAAAGGGCTTTTTGCGGGGCATTGCCCCAAAGTAATCAGCTCTTTTACCTGTAAAAAAAAAGAAATACAATACCCCCCTACCCAACATTACAACCCACCACCCACACACCCCTACTCTAATACCCACCCGATCCCCCCTTAAATAAACCTAACACTACCCCATTGAAGATCACCCTACCTTGAGCCGTCTTCACCCAGCCGGGCCGAACTCTTCATCCGATCCGGGCACAAGTGGTCCTCCAGCCGGGCAGAAGTCTTCATCCGATCGGGGCAGAAGAGGTCCTCCATCCAGCAGAAGTCTTCATCCAAGCGGCATCTTCTCTCTTCATCCTTCCGGTGATGAGCGCCTCCATCTTGAAGACCTCCGGCGCGGAACATCCTCCTCAGCTGACGACTACCCGACGAATGGCTGTTCCTTTAAATGATGTCATCCAAGATGGTGTCCCTCGAATTCCGATTAGCTGATAGGATTCTATCAGCCAATCGGAATTAAGGTAGGAAAAATCCGATTGGTTGATGCTATCAGCCAATCGGATTGAAGTTCAATCCGATTGGCTGATTAGATCAACCAATAGCATTGACGTCGCATTCTATTGGCTGATCCAATTAGCCAATCGGATTGAACTTCAATCCGATTGGCTGAAAGCATCAACCAATCGGATTTTTCCTACCTTAATTCCGATTGGCTGATAGAATCCTTTCAGCCAATCGGAATTCGAGGGACGCCATCTTGGATGACATCATTTAAAGGACCAGCCATTCATCGGGTAGTCGTTGGCCAAGGAGGATGTTCCACGCCGGAGGTCTTCAAGATGGAGCCGCTCATCGCCGGAAGGATGAAGATAGAAGATACCGCTTGGATGAAGACTTCTGCTGGATGGAGGACCTCTTCTGCCCCGATCAGATGAAGACTTCTGCCCAGCTGGAGGACCACTTGTGCCCAGATCGGATGAAGAGTTCGGCCCGGCTGGGTGAAGATGGCTCAAGGTAGGGTGATCTTCAATGGGGTAGTGTTAGGTTTATTTAATGGGGGATCGGGTGGGTTTTAGAGTAGGGGTGTGTGGGTGGTGGGTTGTAATGTTGGGGGGTATTGTATATCTTTTTTTTGCTGGTAAAAGAGCTGGTTACTTTGGGGCAATGCCCCGCAAAAGGCCCTTTTAAGGGCTATTTATAATTTAGTTTAGGGTAGTGAAATTTTATTATTTTTGGGGGCTTTTTTATTTTATTAGGGGGCTTAGATTAGGTGTAATTAGATTAAACTTCTTGTAATATCTTTTATTTTTTGTAATTTAGTGTTTGTTTTTTTGTAATATAGTTTAGTTTATTTAATTTTATTTTATTATAGATAATTGTAGTTAATTTATTTAATTAATTTATTGATAGTGTAGTGTTAGGTGTATTTGTAACTTAGGTTAGGATTTATTTTACAGGTAATTTTGTAATTATTTTAACTAGGTAGCTATTAAATAGTTATTAACTATTTAATAGCTATTGTACCTAGTTAAAATAAATACAAAGTTACCTGTAAAATAAATATAAATCCTAAAATAGCTACAATGTAATTATTGATTATATTGTAGCTATCTTATTGTTTATTTTAAAGGTAAGTAATTAGTTTTAATTAGGAATAATTTAGTTAGTAATATTAATATTATTTATATTTATTTAAATAATAATTAAGTTAGGTGGTGTTAGGGTTAGACATAGGTTTAGGGGGTAATATATTTAATGTAGGTGGTGGCGGTGTAGGGGGGTCAGATTAGGGGTTAATACATTTAATGTAGGTGGTGGCGGTGTAGGGGGGTCAGATTAGAGGGTAATATATTTAATGTAGGTGGCGGCGGTGTAGGGGAGTCAGATTAGGGGGTAATATATTTAATGTAGGTGGTGGCGGTGTAGGGGGGTCAATTAGGGGGTAATACATTGAATGTAGGTGGCGGCGGTGTAGGGGGGTCAGATTAGGGGGTAATACATTGAATGTAGGTGGCGGTGGTGTAGGGGGGTCAGATTAGGGGGTAATACATTGAATGTAGGTGGCGGCGGGGTCCGGGAGCGGCGGTTTAGGGGTTAAACACTTTATTTAGGTGCGGCGGGGTCTGGGAGCGGCGGTTTAGGGGTTAAACACTTTATTTAGTGGCTACGTGGTCCGGGAGCGGTGGTTTAGGGGTTAAACACTTTATTAGGTATTGCGGTGGGGGATTGCAGTTGACAGGTAGATAGACATTGCGCATGCGTTAGGTGTTACGGTTTTTTTTGTAGGCATTTTAGGGAGTTACGGTGCTCCCATACTCAGCGCAAGGCCTGCTACGGCTGCTTTTTATGGCGAGGTGAAAATGGAGTAAGTTTTCTCCATTTTCGTCACGTAAGGCCTTGCGCTGGATATTGGATACCAAATTGCGGGGGTTTTATATGTTAGCCTATGGGAGTAAAATTTGCGGGCGACGGGTGAAATATACGGGCGTAACTTGTATGCTACGCCGTATATATGATACCAAACCCGCGCAAAATCTGGCGTCGCCGGCGACACTGCATATCGTATGGGACCCAACTACTGCAGTCATATGACAAATGGTTGTTAAACTTTTATGGGGTCGCTTTAGTTCAAAAATAGCAGACATGCATGGTTTTGTAAAAATTTTTATTTATTTTTTGGCAATTAGAAAGTTGCTAATTGCAGCTGCGCACCACACTTCTCAGTAGTGAAGAGTTTAATCAGGTAGCTTGTAAGGTTAGTTTTAGCTGTAGTGTAGAGATTACTCTCCCCCCTGACACTTCCCTTTCCCTGATCCAATGAACCATGCCAGTTTACAGTTTAGGGATTTTATTTATTTTTTAAAATATTTTTTATTTATTTAAGTAGTACAGTATAGGGAACCCTCCTCAATGAGTTTCACTCTCTGTAACAATCGGCAATATGCCTTCATATAGTAAGGGAACACGATCAGTGCTCCCTTACTATATGAAGGCAGAGACCTTCTGCCTTCAGCTGCAGTCTCTGCTTCATCTGACAGTGGGGACCGCAGCTTGCGCATCTATTGGAAAAGGTACTATGTCAACACAGTACGCTAGGCAAAGTACTGTGTAACATAGTACCTACGTCCAATTGGCACAAGGGGTTAAACTCATAATGAAATTAACCCCAGTCAAAAACTGACTCTGGTATACTTTACACCCTCAAAAATTAACCCTCTCCCTAAAATCAGCTCTCTTAAAAATACTCAAACCCCTTTGCCATAGTAGTTTAACCCCTTATTTTCTTGCTTTGGCTTAAGGAATAATTTACCTTTAAAACATGCTACTGTTTTTTGCTAACCAAAATTCAGCATTCTCAATGGTTCTATAATTTTATACTAGTCAGATACAGAGACAATGCATTCTAAAGAGTCAACAGCCTACACTCTCTGAGAGTAATGTCAGATATTTGGCACAATGCATTCTAAAGAAACAACTTCCTACAGTTTCTGAGAGTAATGTCCATGTAATATACACTTAGCTGCTTTAATGTATGGAGGAAAGATGAGCCCCCAACTAGCCCACTTTTTTTGAGATGACCCAGGCAAGAGAACTCCCCCCACTCTCCACCCATAAATGTCTGTCCACATCCCTCAGACTGCCCAATCACAATCACAGGCTGCCTTAGTTCCACGTGCATGTAATTCAACCACAACCCCGGCTGTCTGGCTAGGCCCACAGGCCACACCCTGTTTTCTCAGTCCTGGAAAGTATGGGGAAATTCCATTATGTACATTGTTTCTCATTACAAATAGTTTTGAAATGTATTCTGCATGCTTACAGTTGGTAGCTGTAAAAGGCAGTCTATAAAGACTCAGTTATCTCTGTGTTTAAAAAGAAATGTAATACAAAGCATCTTTGTACTCCAAAACATTGGAAGGTGTCTAATCTTGACATTGATATACTCAGTCTGGCCCTGATTTTTGTAACAAAAGCCTGTATTTAAGAATTAATTTTAAAGTATTACATTACAGGCAACATTTTAAAATAAGAACAATATTCTAACTAGCACTGAAACAAAGATAAGTAGCTCTCTAAGCAATGTGCCTCGCATAGCAACAGGATTCACTTACACCTCATAGCAACAATTTACAGACATGACCCATAGGGACCTATTAACTATTGACTTTTTTACCACAAAAAGATAATTTGTGAAATATATTGTACAGCTGCCTTAGAATACATTTCTCAGTGGCCATTTATTGTAGTCTTTGTTTTCAAGTGACTCAGAAACAGCATGATCTCAATAGGATGTCAGATAGAGAGCTGGAAAGGGAAAGAATATGCAAAATATTTTTTTTCTTGCAACTCTTTTACTTTAACAGGTTTACAATGCATTAATATTATTTAATGATAGTGACAGTGTTACTAAATAATAGAAGACTCATACAGCTACTCATATAGCAAAGTTAATGATAACTGCAGCAGTGATAAACACTACCAAGACATCTCACCATTATTAACCCTGACCGTTATCCCCTACCACAAATATCCCTAAAAACACTGGGCACTCTATTCCACCCTGGCTCCTACAAGCCTATCTCAGCTCATATTTAAACCAACCAAAGCAAACCCACACAAACCTAAATGAATACACCACTAACATGCAATTCTTCCATATGCATCTCTTATTTAAAAACAAGGAACCCCACTAAAACAAGAAGTATGCCCTCCTACTAGTAAAGGGCCATGATAACCAAATGTTGAAACACTTGAAAGTGATGCAGCATAGCTGTAAAAAGATGACTAGAAAATATCACCTGAACATATTTACGTAAAAAGAGAAAGATATTTTACCTCAAAAATTCCTCAGTAGCCACATCCCATTGTAAAGGACTTCTAAGCAGCAAGTCAGTATGTCTGTCCCGGGACAGCTAAGGGGTTGAGCCTCGTGCACTCTCGTGTTATTTCCCTATTCAGTTTAAGGATGTTTACTATGAAATCTCATGAGAGTTAAGTGAAATCTCATGAGATCACAGTAAAAGAGTTCATGACCTCAGCACTGCTGATGCTGATTGGCTGCTGTTCATTTCTTCTTTTTTTTTTTTATTTTAACCTGCAGCTGAGCAACAGCTGAGTATATTTTTTTACACAGAACTTACTCTGCTGAGCTGAGGAAATTGTGAGGTAAAATATCTTTCTTTTTTTTTTTTTCTTTTTTTTTAATAAACGAGCTTTATTTGTAGCAAGACAAGTTGTACAATATATTCTGTAACAATGAATTACACACATGGATACACATTACATTGAGCATCATATCATATTACAAGTTATAGGTCATTGCAATAGGATCAATGTTAAGTCTCAAATCAAGATAATGGGTCATTATAAAATGTTGTGTGTGTTCTCAACCTTCGTAACAATCTAAGTAGTATTTGATCGAGTCCATGAGCTTGCTGTGGCGAGCAAAGATGCTCGAATTAAACACCTCAAATATGTACAAGCTTTAAATGATCATACTGTTTATAATTTATACATCAGGCAGATATAATATCAATGGAGAAGCTCAGCTTTACATTAACACATAGCTGAGCGTATCATGGTGCCTGACGCATACACACAAAAGTGTATAGAAAAGGAAACAGAGAGTGGGGAGAGGTGAAAGGAGGTACAGGGGGAGTATTAGAGGTACAGGGGGAGAGGAGGGGAGAAAAAAAAGGGATGGAAAGATAGAGAGTGAAAGGGACCAGGGGGAGAGGGGTGAGGGCAGGAGGGGACTGCAGTAGACTCAGCGCGAGGGGGGGGGAGGTATGTTGGATGACCTGTGAGGATCCTGATGGGTCCATATGTTTTAGGCTATGGTCCCCTACCCTCCCATGTCAGGACCATCATCTCGTGTGTGGCAATCTTCCCAATCTTAAGGAAGTAATATCTCTCTAGTCCAAGTGATTCCCAAACTCTGAGTTTCCATTCCCGAAGGGTTGGGGTCCGTGAGCTTTTCCAGTGGACGGGGATAAGCGCCTTCGCGCTATTCAGCATTAGCATAAAAAGGAAGTATTTGTCCTCCCCAACTATCTTGGGGAACCCGTGGGAGATCAGGTACGCAGGGTTTGGGGGGATTATGGTCTTCAACAGGTTGCTCATTGTTCCCAGCACCTCTTCCCAGTACTGTCTTATGTGCGGGCACTCCCACCAGATGTGGAGGATTGTGCCCTCCTCTCCACACCCCCTCCAGCAATCCCCCCCCACCTGAGGGTAGATCTTGTGGAGCCTGGAGGGAGTCAAGTACCAACGGCTCAAGAGCTTGTAGTGCATTTCCTGCACTTTTGCTGATATTGAGGCTTTCTTAGCTCTCATGAAGATCTTAGACCAGTCTTTGGCCAAGATTTCTATCTTTAGCTCCGTCTGCCAAGCCCTTGCATATGTCGGAAGTTCCGACCCGCCTCCAGTCAGCAGGACTCTATACAGTTGCGAGATTAGGTGAGTTGTGGTTTGACTCATTATGCATAGTTTTTCAAATTGCGCTCTGCTCCTGGATAAAGCATCGCGCTCCTTATGTGTATTTAAGTAATGTGTGATTTGAGCACGTCGAAACCATGATCCAAACATCTCACTGTCCCACTCGAGCAGGTCAGTTTGTGATTTGAGTTGTCCGTCATGTAGGATATTCGAGATTGCAACCTCTGCTAGGGTATGTATACCACCCTGTGAATAAGGTTTGAACTCCATCCCTAGATCTGGATTATCCCGAACTGGGATGTTCGGAGAAGCCCCCGAGGGCACTAGGGAGCCCTCAGTCACAGTTTTATCCCATGTCGCGAATGTGTCAGCGATCATAGGGTACAAGGAGATGGTTACCGGCCGGCTCCTCTCCGACACCCATGCCAGCGCCCCAACATTTCTGCTTTTAAGAATGTCATTGTCCATCTGAATCCATCGTTTATCAATGGAATTTCCGCACCATTCAACTATCCGTTGAAGAAAGATAGCTCTCTGATACTCCCTTAGCAGTGGTACTCCCAACCCTCCCCTATCTCTAGGGAGATAGATAGTGCTCCGTTTTATTCTAGGCCTCATCCCGTTCCAAATATATGTTTCCATTGCCGTTTGGATGTGCCGTAAATAATGGGAGGCTGCAATACCCGGTACGGTCTGCATGAAATACAATATTCTTGGGAGAATATTCATTTTGACCACGCCAATACGACCCATCCATGAGATGGTCTTCTTCCTCCAATTAAGTAGGTCTTTTATAATTTCGTCACGGATGCCTCCGTAATTTAACTCGATTATCTCTGTCAGTTTGGAAGTAAGTGTGATACCTAGATATTTAATTTTGTGTTCCGTCACTTTTATTGGACAGCTTGATTTGCTGTTGGCAAAGACCTCCGAGGGTTCGGAAATATTTAAAATCTCTGACTTAGTTGGGTTTAGAAGGAAGTTTGACACCCTTCCATAAATTTCAAATTCCCTCAGTGCGGCCCTCAACGAGCCCCCCGAGTCTGAAAGGGTGAGGAGGATGTCATCCGCGTACATCGACAGTTTATGTTCGACTCCGCCCACGACAACCCCCCTCACCGCTCGATTAACTCTGATTTTACTCGCTAAGACCTCGATGGTCAGGGCAAACAGAAGGGGGGATAGGGGGCAACCCTGCCTTGTTCCATTTTTAATCAGGAAAGTCTCTGAAAGAGTGCCGTTAACCCTCACTTTTGCGTTAGGAGTCGAATATAGAGACATAGTCCTATGAACAAAGCTCTGTCCAAAACCAAATTTTAGGAGGGATAGTCGAATGAAGTCCCAACTGACCCGGTCAAAAGCTTTTTCGGCATCTGTTGTGACCAGGGCCAGGGGTATCTTGCATTTGTGAACGTGAGTTATCAACTGTATCACCTTCAAGGTGTTATCCCTAGCCTCGCGGGAGGGAATGAACCCAACTTGCTCTGAGGAGATCAGGCCAGGCAAATATCTGTTTAGTCGGGTGGCCAGGACCTTTGCCAGTATCTTTACATCCGAATTGAGGAGAGATATAGGCCTTTAACTTTCGGGCCTATCAGGGGGTTTTCTTGGCTTAGGAATTACTGCAATATGGGCTTCAAGCATAGAGCCCGGTAAATCTGGACAGTCTGTCAGATTATTAAACATTCTCACTAGTTTCGGAACCAAGATATCCGCGTAGAGCTTGTAATATTTGAGGCCAAAGCCATCCGGTCCCGGGGATTTTCCCGATGGAAGGCTTTTTATAGCTTTGTGAACCTCCTCTGCCGAGAACGGGGAGTCCAGAGACTCTGAGTCTGCGTCTGTCAGTCTGGGGAGCTCAGTGTCCTCTAGATAGGCCTGTGTATCTACAGCATCACTATCATGTGCACTCGGTCCAATCCCGCCTGGTCTGGGGTGTGTAAATTATAAAGAGATTCATAGTAGACCCTGAAGACTTCCGCTATGGAATTTCCATCAGATTTAACTATGCCCTGTGCATCTGTCATGTGATGGACATATGCCTTAAATTTTTTCCTCGCGATTGCTCTCGCCAAGAGCTTTCCGGGTTTATCACCCTGCTCATAGTATAGTTGTTTTAAGATTAGCGCTTGTTTTTGGTAACCTTCCTGTAAAAACTGAAGCAGTTTTTTCCTAGATAGGAGTAAGCAGTCTAATCGGGTTTCATCTTGTGGAAAATTTTTGTGGGCGATCTCTGCTTGTTCTACTTGAGAGAGAAGACTGTTATAACGCTCCTTTCCCAGTTTCCTGAGTCTAGCTTTTTGCTTGATAAGCAAGCCTCTGATGGTGCACTTATGTGCTTCCCATATGGTGGTGGCTTTCATTCGATCATTATCGTTTAATAGGAAGTACTCGGCTATAGCTTTCTTAATAGTCAAATTGAATATCGGATCTGTAAGTAAAGTATCGTCCAACTTCCACATGAAGGGTGTGATCGGTGTGGTGGGCCATTGGATCGAGCAACCCACAGGGGCATGATCCGACCCGGTGATCGCATAAATATTGCTACTTTTTGTGATAATAAGGCCTGTAGAGATAGTAAATAAATAGTCAATACGGGAATATTTCCGATGTGGATGTGAGTAGAAAGTGTAGTTTTTGGCCTGTGGGTGGTGTGTGCACCAAATGTCGTGCAGCGCGAGTTCCGCAAGTATTGCGGTCATTTTCCTCCGAACTTTCTGTGGAGCGCTGGATATGCCATTGGAAGTATCGAGAGTGGGATCAAGGGAGGCATTGAAGTCTCCGCCCAGGAACAGAACACCAATCTGCATTTCAAGAATCTTGTGGGAGACTTTCTGAAGAAAGAGATGCTGGGAAACATTAGGGCAGTAGATATTTGCTAATGTTATGGGCCTATTGTGTATTGAGCCAGTAAGGAGCAGAAACCTACCCTCCGGGTCCCAGTGAATTTGTGAGAGCAAGAAGTGGGTGCCCTCCCTAAAGAGGATACCCACCCCGTTTTTTTTTCTGGACCCGAGGCAAAGTAGGCACTCGGATAGTGGCGGTCAAACCATTTTGGTTCATGCTTATTGGAAAAGTGAGTCTCCTGTAAATAAACTATGTCACTCCCCATTCTCTGCAGGTCTCTGAGTAACACGGAGCGCTTATTTGGGCTGTTGAGACCCTTCGTGTTGATAGAGATAAGCTCAAGTAGATGGGGCCCAGGGGCCCGTCGCTGCTGCGACATCACAATAACGGGAGCCCAGCTGCAAGGGTCCGGGGGGAGGGGCACACGAGGGAGGGGTGGGGGAGGACAACAAGCTGATATAAGGAACGGGGGGAGAGGAAGGAGGGAGAGGAGGGAGGGAAGAAGAAAAAAAAAAGGAGGAGTTTCTATTGTAGATCAGAATAAGTAGGGAGTTAGCAGTGTGGGAAAGAAGGAGATGTTAGTATAGGGAGAGAGCCCAGGTAAAATAAAACTCAGGGGAAAAAGTAGAAGTTGTCCCCTAATTGGGGGACCAATTAATCATTAATCGTAGCTATAAATATTAACGAACAATCTAGTACAGATATAATAAACAAAAATAAAAAGAACAGTCAACAATTGGTATTATACTTCTAGTAATGAGAACTGTATTAACTACTTAACCAAACAGGGGTAGTTGTCCCTGTGTTTCTTGTTTGTAACATGAACATTTACCAATACCTTTGTGATTTGGAATGAACTGTGAATATAGAGTGCACATTCCACCTGGTACTTTTCAAGTATCAATGTCAATCTTTTTTGTCCAGTGTGTCGTCTCCTAAGTCCCTTACAATATTTAGTTATTATCTTCCTCTGTATTCTAAGGAGTCCTATCCCATGCCCCCCAACTTTGAGATGCATACATAGTGTTGTTATGCTGATACCAGAGCAGTCTATAACTAGTTGGAAGGTGTGTAGCTCCTGGATCTGGGCATCGAGCTAACTAGTGTTAATGTGAATATTCAGTGCATGGGTAAAGCCTTATTGATAACTTGTCTGTGCTTGTCTAGATGTAAATAATCCTGTCCCCATTTAAAATACCTCTAACTTGGAAATTTACTAACGCTAAGTTCTGAAAGGCTGGTGGGAGAGGGTGTCTGCTTCTTTGTGCCTCTGGTGCCTGAATTTTCCTATAATTTTTATTTATTTTTTCCCCCCCTTTTTTCTTCCTTTTTTAATTATTCTTTTTTTTTGCCCCCTTTTTTCAGTTAGTTAAGAATCCTCTCTCACTTTTTCCTTTTTCTTTCCCTCCCCGCCTAAGCAGAGCTGTACATCTCAGTCTGCGCTTGTGCTAGATTTCAGGAGAGATCTCTAAAATTTGTGATAGTGATCTGTTCAGTGTTGGACAGTATCCAAGCCCACTATCTTTATAAACAAGTAAATTATTACAACCATATGGTAATAGTGTTAGACTCAAGACATGCAGTGATCACTAAGAAGTTGAAAAACCAAAAAACGTATACATTGTGTCCAACATTGCAACTAGAACCAAACATCATATCAAATTACATGGAGCATAATAAAACATTGAATAAGCATGGTTATCTGCTATATGAAGGGTGTGCTATCTGAATGTGGGCGAGTATAGTATTTAAAAGAGGTTTAGGGGTCACAGGTTATCTAGGCTCAACAAAGTTACTATAACTTATATGCATACGACCTTAATAGTTCTTCAGGCAAGTCCAGGAAATCAGTCTCCACGTAATGAGACTGGGGGAGTTAGAAAGGGACCTTGCATCGTGTTGAAGTAAGAGAACTGGACCTCAGTAAGGTGTACCTGTGGAGAAGGAGAGTCCTATTTTCTTGGTTGCCGATCTTCCTCCCGGATTCTGTCAGGGAGGTCTTGGGGTGCTTCCTCAGCATCCCGGTTTGGCCGAATGTCCAGGCCCAATGCTTGTATGAAATTAGGGATGTCCTCTGTGGATTTCAGGGAGTAGGTGACGTTATTTTTGGTAGCTATCAGGCTTGTGGGGAACCCCCATCTGTAAGCGATCCTTTTGTCTCTCAGAGCTGCTGTGATATGCCTCAGGTCCCTTCTTTTCTGTAATGTTGTGGGGCATAAGTCTGAGAACACCTGGATATCCGAACCCCTAAAAGTGAGAGGTTGTTTCGCTCTCGCCAGCCTGAAAACCTCCTCTTTATCCTTGAAAGACAGAAATTTCATAATCACATCTCTCGGTGGGGCTCTGTTCGGTGGCTTGGGGCGCAGTGCCCTGTGTGCCCTTTCTATTAGTACTTCTTGAGCACCCATGTTATTTTTCAGATGTTTGATGAATTCTTGGATGTACTGCTGAAGCGATGGAGGGTCCACATCCTACGGGACACCTCGCAGACGAAGATTACTCCGCCTGCTCCTGTTCTCAAGGTCCTCAATCCGGTCCATGAGGCCTTGTACTGTACCCTCCTGGGCCTGCAAATAACTGGCCTGATGCTGCATATCAGAACTAAGAGTCTCTTGCTTCTCCTCAATTTGGGTGACCCTCCTACTTACAGCACCAATGTCTCTTCTTAGCTCTCCAAACATGTTTTTGAAATCAGATATTGCATTCTTTATGTCCTCCTTGGAGGAAAGATGTGAGATGTCATTTTTTGTAAGATAGTTATGGGATAGGGAGCTTTGCTCTGATTCAGGTGCCTGAGTTACAGAAATCAACCCTGCACTTTCATGAGTAGATTTGCTGGGGGGTATTCCAGGTTCGGTGTGATTAAATAGTTCTCCATTACGGAGGAATGTGTGCCTTTATGTGTTTTGATGTTTCTTTTATTAGACATCTTTTTCAAGTTCTATGTTCACAGGCCATGTTTATTACCCTCAGTTTAAAAACTTTTGTCTTTCTTTATTTTATTTATTTATTTATTTTTTGTCCCCTTTATTTGTTTTTAATTTGTTTTTAAGGACTCGGCTGATGGCTGGGGTATGTACTTTTATATCCTTTGTATTGCTCGTCAACCCCTTCTAATTGTAGGCTCTTGTGTTAATTTGTGCCACCCGTGCTGACCCCCAGCCTGCCCGGTATCCCGTGCGCTACTCTCGGACTTTTATTCCGGTGCGCACAAATAGTGACAGCCTTACCGTTCTCTTGAAGTGTGGATGTCTGCCGCCCGTGATGTTCAGTGTGTCTGGGCAATTGCGCTTTGATTGCTGTGGTGCGGTATGGACCCCGGTCTTGAGGCCTGAACCTCCAGCTGCCGTGATTGACCACGTGGGTGAGGCCTGTCGGCGTCGGGATATACTGCGGCTTCTCTGGTATGTCTCTCAGATTTTCGGGCAAGACCGCGGGGATCTCCTCACAGCAATACGGTTCACAAGGGGTCAGCTAGCAGGGGCTCCGCGTACCGCTCAGATGAGTAGTAAATTACCGGGTGGTAATGGCGTGCAGCTCAGATAACAGCAGCCCTCAGTGACCACCTCCGTTCCGCTGTTATGAAGTGAGACCGGTTCAGTTACCTCAGAGATATATAATTAAAGACAACTCCTATGCACGTTGAAAACTTTTTTTAGCTTATAAGTTCATTCCAAATGTGGACAAGATTAAACAGGGACCACAGAGCATTAGCAAGATGCAGCCATCTTTCTCAGTGGCTTGGCTCTGCCCCCAAAATATCTTTCTTTTTAACATAGAGATGCTCAGGTGATATTTTCCTGTCAGCTTTTTACAGTTATACTGCATCAGTTTCAGGAGGGTCACAATTACATGGTATTACATTAAGACAAGGGTTTTGGGAGTATGAGCCTCCTCATGTATTCTAATACACTAGTACCTAAATAATATAAGTGTTACCTCAGTATGGCCAATACTTTTGTTTGATCCATGCATTGAGTTTTGAGCAACAAGTTGTAAGAAATTTGATGGCACATTTATTTTTTCCCAACCTGGAGCTAGGGGTTTTAACTAACACATTGTGCACCAGGAATTTAAATGGGCCTTATTAGCAGCTGTTTGAAACAGGGTTGCTAGTATATAGGACTGATTAAAGGTAACAGAACAGTAGTGGGATATTTGAGTGTTGCAAAAAGACCTTAACAGAGATAATACACTAGAAATAAAAAGCTAGGGCAATAGAAGGGTAACATTTAGAAATGGAGATAGGGGCATGTGATAATGAGGCATAATTAAAGGGACAGGGAATTCAAAATTAATATTTAACTAGAAGATAGAATAAAAATATTTCCAAATTACTCATTTTATTAAGTTTGCTCTGTCTCTTGATCTTCTTGATTGATACTTGGCCCTTTCCTAATGGTCATACTCATAGCATAGTCTCAAGAGCATGCATGTACAAAGCAGCATAAGTGTCTCTGTAGCCCTTACAGGGCAGATTCACACACGTGAGCCTGCTTCCTGCAATATAAGAAGCAGCAGTCATCAACCACTGCTGCTTACACTGTTCGCCACCTCTGAGGTGGCGGAAAGAAACCACCCTGAGCTTGCTCACTCAGGGTGATTGAAAGGCACTGAGATTGGTGATGCGAGAGATGGGTTGGGCTTTACATGCTTACTTGAGTAATAATACATAGGGCAGCAAACAAACAGAATAGGCTGCCCATATGCCGCAAAGGCGAGTAGACAAATTCTCAAGTTGAGAAGCTTGTCCGCTCACCATATATAATACATGGGGGCCTATGTGTCTACAGGAGGAGAGTGTATAATCATTTTATACAAGCAACCTGTAGAGGGAGCTTTAGAATGCAGGGGTTTCAGTCACTGTATGGTAAAGATGTATATATAGAGGCCAATTTCTTAAAGGTCTTGCGGACCTTATCCAACAATGCGGATCAGGTCCGCAAGACCTCGCTGAATGCGGAGAGCAATACGCTCTCCGTATTTAGCATAACGCCACCCCCTGCAGACTAGCGGCCAATGGGCCGCCAGCAGGGAGGTGTCAATCAACCCGATCGTACTCGATCGGGTTGAATACCGGTGATTCCTGTCCACTTTATCAGAGCAGGTGGACAGGGTTATGAAGACTCGCCAGAAACACAGCCCTTCAAGTTCCATTCGGATAGGCCTCATAGAAGCAATGTTTAACAAAGAAGACTTTTTGAACACAAACTAAGGATACATCTCTTCTTGGATAGGAAACATCCATACAGTGTATGTAGTAGTGCATGATGGCAGAGATATAAGTGTTTCCTGCTTTTAATTAGCACTGTCTGCTGCACTGTACCTATTAAGGTTGCTTGCATATGATTGCTACACCCTGCAAGTTCACCCGACTAAGAGCTCGCTTCCATTGAGTCATAATTCCATTTGCGAGCACTCGCGAACCGATAAATATGCATGTTGGAAGCAATCATTTATCAACTGCTTCCAACGGCCCGTTATAGCTCAATTTCAGCAACTGGTCTCCAGCTGCCGGAAACATTATCGTATCCCATACAAAGTATAGGAAGCCGCTAATCTTTAAATTATACCCGGTTTCCAATGCCCACCCAAACCGTTACTACACTGTCGGAGGCTGCCGATACACTAACAAAAATAACACCCAGCTCAACTAAGTGTAACACAGTATAAAGGTGCTCTTTGAGACCTTTTCCCCATTGAAATCTAACCCGACATGCCAAAACCCCTCTATCCGCCATCCCCCCCACATCGCAACTTATAATAAATCTATTAACCTCTAAACCGCCATTCCCCACAAAGCAAATTACCTATTTAAACTATTAACCCCTAATCCACAATGCCCCCACAACACAAACTATCTATTAAATCTATTAACCCCTAATCCGCAATTCCCCCACAATGCAAAGTATCTATTTAAACTATTAACCCCTAATCCGCTTTTCCCCACAACGCAATCTAGCTATTTAAACTATTAACCCCTAAACCACCAAAAACCCAATCACAACTAACCTAATAAATCTATTAAACCCTAAACCGCCAATAAACCACATCGCAATTAACTAATCACTAAGCCCCTTAACCTAACACCTCCTAAATTAACCCCATTACTTAAATTAAAATAATCCTAAATTACAATTAAAATAAAAAATGTATGTTTTAGAAATCTTGCATCGGGTAGAAGCGTAAACACAATGGCGGCTTCGGTAGCTTACGGCTCCATTTTTAACGGCTCACTGGAAGCAAGCTCTTAGCCCATGTCAGTATGCCCTCATGGAAAGGGGTATTTAAAAAATTTAAAACATGCATTATAGCAGCTGCTTCTTACAGCTTGCTGGTCTTTAAATGTCCATTAAAGTAGCAATTTTTTGGGTCCTTTCAGCTTTTCTTCTCTTGCCTCTGCCTCACACTCTCATTCCATTTCAGGTGTAGGTTAAAATTTTAAGTCATAATATATCTTTCTAATAGACTGCTGTAAGATACAATTATACCCCCAAACATTAAATAGATTCAAATTAGCTAGCAATCAATTAACGACCCATCGCTATTTAATTAGCTTGACAAACCCTACTTCCTAGAGTGATCTTGTATTGGAGTTTGCTTTTAGTAATGCATTTTCCCCGAAATCCTATCAACTTGATTTGCTTAAGCAACCACTAATTGGCTAAACTTTTTAACCTTTGTTGGACTGAAAAAGCCTGTGGTATACAGAATATTTGAAGTCTTGATCTATAATCTTATTTTTATGATTTGACTGATGAGAATTTTTCTCGGTGCTATCAATTTGTTTCCATTTGCAATCTTACAACCCGGCCAAAAATGATTTTTTTTCCAAACATTATTAATATGATTTAGCTATGATTACTTTAACAATGCCAGTAACACAATGTGTAAATGCATACACATGTCTATTTTTGTGCCACTTTAAAAGTATCTTAAACTCCTAAAGCAGGCAGTGTCGATAAGAACGCTGTTTACTGTAAACTCACTGTGAGGTCTATTTTAGTTCAGTCTTTTAAAAAAGCTGTTTGAGCCCAGCATAATGACTGTTCTTCCTCATGTGTCCAACCAACTATGATCACCCCTCGTTTTCCCATCAACATATTCCCCAGTTCCCCCCAGTACCACTCATACCATGCCCTACACAGCCGCGTCCTCCTGCTGTGGCTCTGCCCACAAAACACTGGTTTGAAACTGTGAATAAACCTCTCCCCTCCCACCTGTATGTATTTTCTAGCGATACCACTGACTATGAGGCATTTTCTGACTCAGAAAAGACAACCATGTGTGATGTCTGGTATAAAAGCATTTCTCACTGGCTTGGTTGCATCCTTGTATGTAGGAACCAAGGAGGGACAGCTATATCAGTTGGGCTAATTCACTTTGGCTACCTGGCTCTTTGAAAAGACAAGCCCATGTATGCTGCTAGGTCACCGTTCAGGTAAATGTCAACCCCAATTCAAAATAGCTCAATATCAGCTTGGAATAGAGTAAGATAGTGAGTAACTGGCACTGGTTAAAGACATTGTAAATTTTAGTCAGTGGTATTGATATGAGATAATCAATATCAATAGTATATACAGTATATTCCTATTGATGTCATGGTGCAGTCCTTATAACATTTAAGTGATATCCATACAATGACATTTAAACTCTTAGGTAAAAGCAAGAACTGTGACATTTATACCTTAAAACAGCTCTCAGTGTGACAGGGGAATATAAGTGCCAGAGCAAGAAATGTGTCATTATTTTTAAAATGATAACTCAACATGTTTCCGTGCAACAAAATAAGCACTATTCAAACATGTTAAATATTTTTGTTTTGTAGATAAAGAGAATTTCTAGCTCTATTGGTGGAGAAAGCAAGCAAGAAAGAAAGACTTTAAATAGCTTCACTGTCTATCATCTTAAAGGAGAAGACAAATGATGACACTGCCTATTTTCAAAGTATTTGTAACAATAATGAAATAAATTATAACATTATGTATTCAAAACAAAGACTGGTATGAGAACAATATGCAGATGTATTTTTAGTGTTATTTCACAGAAGAAACTGACGGCTAGATTACGAGTTGTGCGTTATGGTTTTAACACTGAAAAAATGTAAAAACAGTAACGCAGCCATTACGAGTCTTGTCGGTATAGCTATATCCCAAGCATTTTAGTCTGTAACGCAACGTCAATCCCACACTCAAAAGAATGACGTTTTTGCGGGGGATTTCCGGTATTACAAGTTGTGCGGTAAGGCTAAAATGCTTACGTTCCAGCTTATACCGACACGATCCGTTCCGCTATCTGAGACCAGTAGTTATGAGTTTTGCGCAACAAAAATGTTTCACAAAACTCATAACTAAAATGTTACAAAGTAGACTAACACCCATAAACTACCTATTAACCCCTAATCTGTCGCTCCCGATATCGCCGCCACTAATAAAAGTTATTAACCCCTATTCCTCCGCTCCCCGACATCGCCGCCACTAAATAAAGTTATTAACCCCTAAACCTCTGGCCTCCCACAGCACCGCCACTAAATAAACCTATTAACCCCTAAACCGCCATCCCCCAACATCGCAAAAAAAACTATTAACCCCTAACCTAACAACCCCCTAACCTTAAATTAAAATTACAATATCCCTATTTTAAAATAAATAAAAACTTACCTGTGAAATTTAAAAAAAAAACAATTAACCTAACATTACTATTATACTAAAAATAAAATAACTAACAATTAAATAAACTAAATTACACATTAAAAAAAAAAAACTACAAAAAAATTTAAGTCTAAAATTACAAACAATAAAAAATACTAAATTACAAACAATAACACACTAAATTATAAAAAGTAACAAAATAAATTACCCAAAATAAAAACAATTACACCTAATCTAATAACCCTATAAAATTCAAAAAAGCCCCCCCAAAATAAAAAAAAACCCTAGCCTACAATAAACTACCAATAGCCCTTAAAAGGGCCTTTTGTAGGGCATTGCCCTAAAGAAATTAGCTCTTTTACCTGTAAAAAAAATACAAATCAGCCAATAGAATTTCAGTAGCTCTCATCCTATTGGCTGATTTGAACAGGGATTTGTTTTTCAAGGCCTTACAGACAGCTTCATAGCCTGAGGGAGACCCGCTTGTCGGAGGACGCTCCGGATCTTCTATTTACGCTGACAGACGCTGTCTTTCAGTTAGACGGCCAACTTGAGAACTTGGAAGTTTTCAGTAGAGCGGGACTCGGACTATTGCGGCTTCTGTTTGCTCTCCGATTGGGAAAATATGACTGTGCTTACCTGAGTGTAAGTTTTTATGTATTATTGTTTTAATGCATTGAATAAACCTTCTAAGTCGTTTTGCGCTTCTCTTACTCTTTTGCTCAAGATTTGAACAGCCAACAGGATTTCAGTAGCTCTCATCCTTTTGGCTGATTTGAATTCTCAAAATTAAATCAGCCAATAGGAATGCAAGGGACGCCATTTTGAATTGCGTACCTTGCATTGAAGATTCAGTATACGGCGGTGACCATATGAAGAGGACGCTCCACGCCGGATGTCTTCAAGGATGGACCCGCTCCGCCCCGCCAGGATGAAGATAGAAGACGCCACCAGGATGAAGATAGAAGATGCCATCTGGATGAAGATAGAAGACGCCACCTGGATGGATGAAGACCTCGCCGCCTGGATGAAGACTTCTCACCACCTGGATGTTCGGACTTCAGAAACTGTAAGTGGATCGTCGGGGGTTAGTGTTAGGTTTTTGTTAACTTTTTTTAGATGGGTTTTTTTTAGATTAGGGTTTGGGCTTTTTTAAAAGAGCATAATTTCGTTTTTAAGGGCAATGTAAAAGAGCTGAATGCCCTTTTAAGGGCAATGCCCATACAAATGCCCTTTTCAGGGAAATTGGTAGCTTAGTTTTTTGTTAGAGTTAGGTTTTTCTATTTTGGGGGTTTGATTGGGTGGTGGGTTTTACTGTTAGGAGGAATTTTTTTTGTTTTTCTACAGGTAAAAGAGCTGATTTCTTTAGGGCAATGCCCTACAAAAGGCCCTTTTAAGGGCTATTGGTAGTATATTGTAGGCTAGGGTTTTTTATTTTGGGAGGGCTTTTTTATTTTTATAGGGCTATTAGATTAGGTGTAATTGTTTTTATTTTGGATAAGTTTATTATTTTTTGTAATTTAGTTTTTTTTTGTAATTTAAGACTATTTTTTTAGTAGTTCTAGGTTTTTTTTAATGTGTAATTTAGTTTATTAAATTGGTAGCTATTTTTTAATTTTATTATAATAGGTTAATTGTTAGTTTAAACTTAGTATTTTTTAATTTCACAGGTAAGTTTTTATTTATTTTAAGATAGGGATATTGTAATTTTAATTTAAAGTTAGGGGGTTGTTAGGTTTATTATTATTATTATTATTATCATTTATTTGTATAGCGCCGCCAAATTCCGTAGCGCTGGGTACAACGATGGGGGTATACAATGACAAAGATCTGTGATACAATACAAAACATAACAAGACTAAACAAATCTAGCACAGGATGAAGAGGGCCCTGCTCCGGAGAGCTCACAGTCTATAGGTTTATGGTGCAGAGACATAAGGTTGGGGTAGCTTGTTACGTCGGTTGTATTTGCAGCAGTGAGTCAGGCAGTTCATGTACATGTATTAGCTTGGTTCGGATGCGGGATGGAGGAGAGATGGTAAGCCTCTCTGAATAGGTGGGTTTTCAAGGATCTTCTGAAGCTATACAAGGTTGGAGACAGTCTGATGGAGCGGGGTAGAGAGTTCCAGAGGACAGGAGCAGCACGTGCGAAGTCTTGGAGGCGGGAGTGGGATGTAGAGATAACAGGAGTGTAGAGACGTAGGTCAGAGTTTGATCGAAGAGGACGGGATGGGGAGTATTTCACGATGAGAGAGGAGATATAGTTGGGAGTTAGACTGTTGAGTGCTTTGTAGGTTAGGGCTAATACTTTAAATTGTATTCTGGAGTGTATGGGGAGCCAGTGTAGAGACTGGCAGAGCGGAGCAGCTGATGTAGATCGTCGACTTAGGTGGATGAGTCTAGCAGAAGCATTCATAATAGATTGGAGGGAGGAGAGGCGGTGTTTTGGAAGGCCATTTAAGAGTAGATTGCAATAATCAATGCGTGACAGGATAAGGGAATGAATAAGTATTTTTGTAGTATTTTGAGTAAGGAAGGGACGAATTATGGAAATGTTGCGTAGGTGTGACCGGCAGGATTTGGTAAGCGTTTGTATATGTGGGTTGAATGTGAGTTCTGAGTCTAGTGTGACCCCAAGGCAGCGGACCTGGGGTGAGGTGTTGAGAATAGAGTCTCCAACCATCAGAGAAATGTCAGGTGTCGGATGTCTCGAAGAGGGGGGAATAAGAAGCAGCTCAGTTTTGGACAGATTGAGTTGGAGGTAGTGTGAAGACATCCAAGAGAAAATTGCAGAGAGGCAGTCAGAGATCTGGTTGAGTAAAGAGGGAGAGATATCAGGAGAGGAAAGATAGATTTGGGTATCATCAGCATATAAGTGGTACTGGAATCCAAAGGAGGCTATAAGTTTTCCAAGGCAGGATGTATAAAGAGAGAAAAGCAAGGGACCCAAGACAGAGCCTTGCGGTACTCCAACTGAGAGAGGCATAGGATCACAAGATATGTTGTTAAAGGAAACTGAAAACGAGCGGTTTGAAAGATATGATGCAAACCAGGAGAGGGCTGTGTCTCGGATGCCAAATGAATGTAGTATTTTTAGGAGGAGAGGATGGTCAACTGTGTCAAAAGCTGCGGACAGGTCAAGAAGAATTAGTAATGAGTAATGGCCTTTTGCTTTGGCTGATAACAGGTCATTTGTTACTTTAGCAAGAGCGGTTTCTGTTGAGTGTTTAGGGCGGAAACCAGATTGTAGTGGTCAAGTAAGGAGTTAGTTGTGAGAAATTGAGTTAGCCGATTATAGACTAGTCGCTCCAATAATTTTGAAGCAAAGGGAAGTAAGGAGACCGGTCGATAGTTAGAAGGCGTGGAGGGGTCAAGCGAGGGCTTTTTTAGGATTGGTATGATTGACGCATGCTTGAATGTGTCAGGAAATGTGCCAGCAGTGAGGGATTGGTTAAAGAGATGAGTTAGGGTAGGGGTTAGTGAAGCAGAGAGAAGGGGAATAAGTCGTGAAGGAATAGGGTCAAGTGGGCAGGTTGTGAGATGAGCAGAGGATAGGAGTGCAGAGACTTCTTCCTCTGTTACAGGAGGGAAATAGCATAGATTTTTGTTAATAGAAGGGGTGGGTAGGATCGCTGGGTTTGCGGGGTGCGAGGTGCAGATCTTTTTTCTAATGGTGTCAATTTTATTTTTGAAGTGATCAGCAATAATTTGAGCAGTGAGGTTGGTAGTGGGCGGGGGGGCAGGCGGACGTAGAAGGGAGTTAAAGGTTGAGAACAGTTTTCTGGGGTTGGATGCGTGAGATGACACGAGGGAGGAGAAATAGACTTGTTTTGCCAGGCTGAGCGCAGAGTTGTAGGACTTAAGGGTGAATTTATAATGTTGGAAATCAGCAAAGGTGCGTGATTTCCTCCACTGCCGTTCAGCGGCCCGTGAGCATCGCTGAAGATATCTGGTCTGTTTAGTGTGCCACGGTTGCCGTCGAGTGATTGATGTACGTCGAAGAGTGGAGGGTGCAGTTTTGTCAAGTGTTGATTTTAGTGCCGAATTATACTGTAGACTCACGAGGGTTGGGCAAGAGAGGGATGAGATGTCAGAGAGCAGAGGACTCAGTTGAGTGGAAAAGTCTGTGAGATCCAAGTCATTTAAATTCCTGTGAGGTAGCAGTTTTTTGGGGGCTTGCAAAGATGTAGCAGGTAGAGTGAGAGAGAATGTTAATAGATGGTGGTCAGAGAGAGGAAAGGGGAAGTTAAGAGAGTTGGAAACAGCACAGAGATATGTGAAGACCAGGTCTATGGAGTTGCCTTCACAGTGTGTTGGAGATGTTGTCCACTGGGACAGGCCTAAAGAGGTGGTAAGGGATAGAAGTTTAGAGGCAGCAGGCGTGTTAGGCTTATCAAGGGGTATGTTGAAGTCCCCTAAGATGAGAGAAGGGACATTAGAAGAGAGAAAATGTGGAAGCCAGGCTTCAAAGTGGTCCAGAAATTGTGATGCTGGGCCAGGGGGCCGATAGATAACTGCAACACGAAGAGCTATAGGGGAGAAGAGGCGGATAGCGTGAACTTCAAAAGATGAGAAGGAAAGAGAGGGGGGTGAAGGAATGCAGTGAAAGGTATTGTGTGGAGACAGGAGAATTCCTACTCCTCCTCCTTGTTTGTCTCCAGGCCTGGGAGTGTGACTGAAGTGCAGGCCACCATAGGACAGAGAGGCTACAGCAGTTGTGTTAGAGGAGGAGAGCCAAGTTTCAGTGAGGGCTAACAGGTTAAGTGAACGTGAAATAAATAGGTTGTGAATAGATGCAAGCTTATTGCATACCGAGCGTGCATTCCAAAGGGCACAAGAGAATTGGGGTGTAGTAATAGAGGTGCAGTTAATGAGGTTTAGAGGGTTTCGTGTGCAAGGTGTATGAGGTGTCATTTGGGGTGGACCTGGGTTAGGCGAGACATCCCCAGCTGCAAGAAGAAGAAAGATGGTGAGTGAAAGGAGATGAGAATGTGTCTTATGTGAGTGTTTAAGTTTTTGATTAGTAAAGCATGGCTGGCTGAGGGATGTGAGATAGGAATAAAGTTCATGTGTGTTGTAGAGGGGGGAAGGTAGAAGGGAAGGAGAAATATGAATTTTCTGAGTGCTGTTTGTGTAAGGAAGAGCTGTGACTTTAAGTAGAAGGGAGGAAAAGGTTAATGCAAACATTAGAAAGTGTAGCATGTTTGCATTTAAATGTTGGAATTTGAAAAGTACTTATTTCTGTTGTCCACTCCTTTGTATAACTCCGTTGTTATAACTCTCTCTACACTTATGAACTAGCACACTTAGGGAACTACACACATGCAGTGCTGATCTAACAAGCTAAGCTTTATGTAAGAAGCTAGGGATGTTCAATTTAAAGGTAATAACAGTCACATGATCCTAATTAGCATAGGTCATAAATTAGAGCAGCATCAAACAAGGCCTAAACAAACATTGCAAATGGCACTTTTCTTATCAAAATGGAAGACACAGAAAAGAAAGGTTTTTTTTTTTTTTGTTTGTTTTTTAAAGTACAGTTTTTTGGGGGAAATATGCAGTTCTAATATGTGTTGCAGTTTAAAATGGAGTCCTTGTTAAGCACATACCAGAGAGAAATACAGTTTTTTGTTGGAAATATGCAGTTCTAATATGTGTTGCAGTTTAAAATGGAGTCCTTGTTAAGCACATACCAGAGAGAAATACAGTTTTTTGGGGGAAATATGCAGTTCTAATATGTGTTGCAGTTTAAAATGGAGTCCTTGTTAAGCACATACCAGAGAGAAATACAGTTTTTTGGGGGAAATATGCAGTTCTAATATGTGTTGCAGTTTAAAATGGAGTCCTTGTTAAGCACATACCAGAGAGAAATACAGTTTTTTGGGGGAAATATGCAGTTCTAATATGTGTTGCAGTTTAAAATGGAGTCCTTGTTAAGCACATACCAGAGAGAAATACAGTTTTTTGGGGGAAATATGCAGTTCTAATATGTGTTGCAGTTTAAAATGGAGTCCTTGTTAAGCACATACCTGATGAGAGAGGAGAGACAGCAGTGTAAGCAGGATTAAAAGTTCCAATTATGTTCCAATTATCTACCAGTCGCTGTTCTATATTGTTTAGAGGTTAATAGTTTAATTTAATTTATTTGCAATGTGGGGGGATGGCGGTTTAGGGGTTAATAGGGTTATTTAGTGGCGGTGATGTGGGAGGCCAGAGGTTTAGGGGTTAATAATAACTTTATTTAGTGGCAGCGATGTCGGGGAGTGGCGTAATAGGGGTTAATAACTTTTATTAGTGGCGGCGATGTCGGGAGCAGCGGATTAGGGGTTAATAATTTTATTTTGGTGTCTGCGATGTCGGGGGTAGCAAATTAGGGGTGTTTAGACTTGGGGTTTATGTCAGGGTGTTAGGTTTAAATGTAACTTTTTTTCCCCATAGACATCAATGGGGTTGCGTTACAGAGCTTTTCATTCCACGCTTCAGGTGTTATTTTTTTTTCTAACACGCTCTCCACATTCTAACCCCTTTGAATTTTGTGCGGTATTGATCTTATCGCCACCATATCGCACGCACAAGGTGGCTTTTCAGAAACTTGTAATGGCATCGCTATGGAGGGTGAAATAACGCAACTTTTGTTGCATTTATTTTGCACTCACTATAGCGCAAAACTCGTAATCTAGGCGTGAGAGATCAAATTATTGAAAAAATTATGTATCCTTCCTGCAAACCTTGTTAAATTAATATGCTAGTACAGGTAGCCCTCAGTTTACGCCAGGGTTAGGTTCCAGAAGGAATGGTTGTAAATCAAAACCGTTGTAAATTGAAACCCAGTTTATAATGTAAGTCAATGGGAAGTGAGGGAGTTAGGTTCCAAAATTGGCATAAGTAACACCTATTTAAAGCTTTGAAATGAAGACTTTAAATGCTAAACAGCATTATAAACCTAATAAAATAATCACACAACACAGAATATATAATTAAACTAAGTTAAATGAACAAAAACATTTGCTAAACAGCATTATAAACCTAATAAAATAATCACACAACACAGACTTCACTTGCATTTTTCTGCAAACAGTTCTTTCTATGCATTCCAATCTGGACTGATCTATAGACAGGAAGATCTTGTTCCTTTGCAAGCTGCTCGATAGCTCAGGCCTGGTTAAACTGATTAATTTCAGCTTGCTTGGCTTGCATATCTTTGCTGCAACACAAGCGGACAGCTCCACCTATTGGCTATTTTAATCAATGCACTGCTTCTCAATGCTTTTCAATAGCAGTCACATGACTGAAAAAAAAGAGGTTGTTATTCTGAAACGTTGCAAATTGAACCGTTGTAAACCGAGGGCCACCTGTACTGGTGTAATGCAATTAGGTGTGCTGTTGCATTAATACATCTATTATCAGAGAAAATAGGCATTGCAAAGACTGCATATTAGCACATATTGTATATCTCTAATTTTAGGCGAATAATAAAGTAAAAATTAAAATAGATATGAAACCCAACATTTTTCTTTCATGAAGCAGATAGAGCATGCGATTTTAGACAACTTTCTAATTTACTTCTATTATAATTTTTCCTTGTTGTTTTGGTATCTTTTGTTGAAAAGCAGCAACATAGGCTCAGGAGGCTGCCCATGTTTGGAGCACTATATGGCAGCAGTTTTGCAAGATTGTTATCCATTTGCAAGTACACTAGAAGGCAGCGCTATTTCCTGCCATGTAGTTCTCCAGATGCCTACCTAGATATCTCTTCAACACTGAATGTCATGGGAACAACTTTAATAGGAAAGTTTTTTTTTAAATTGAATGTTCTTTCTGAATCACAAAATAAATTTGTTGGGTTTCATATCCCTTTAACCTGTTTGTTCTTACTAGAAAACAGCAAAAGAGACGAAGGCCTCTAGTAATCAAGCTCCGTACGTACCTGCCTTCGCCGGCCCCAATACGCTCGCCTAAACTCGCCTCCCATCTCCGCCGCGGACCTGAATACGTTCGCCAAAGTTATCAAAAAAGCTGTCAAAAAGCCGTGCACCAAGTACGGGGCGATGAGCAGCGGACTGTGATAGTTATCACTCATCCGATCTCGCTGCTCTTCGGCTTTTCTACAGCTTTATTGATAAGCTGTCACTAAGCACCCACACTATACTATACTGTTCTACCCCCTATACCGCCGCCCCCGGAGCCCCTCGCAACTAAATAAAGTTATTAACCCCTAAACCGCCGCACCTAGACCCCGCCGCAACTATAATAAATATATTAACCCCTAAATCGCCGCTCCCGGACCCAGATGCAACTATAATAAATGTATTAACCCCTAAACCGCCACTCCCGGACCCCTCCGCCACCTACATAATACATATTAACCCCTATCCTGCCCCCCCTATACCGCCACCACCTATAATAAATTTATTAACCCCTATCCTGCCGATCCCGTACCCCGCCGCAACTAAATAAATTGTTTAACCCGTAAACCGCCGCTCCCGGACCCCGCCGCCACCTATAGTAAACTTATTAATCCCTAATCTGCCCCCCTACACCGTCTCCACCTATAATAAATGTATTAACCCCTATCCTGCCCCCCCTATACTGCCGCCATCTATATTAAACTAATTAACCCCTAAACCTAAGTCTAACACTAAGCCTAACACCCCCCTAACTTAAATATTATTTTAATAAATCTAAAAAAAATTTACTCTTATTAACTAAATTAATACTATTTAAAACTAAATACTTACCTATAACATAAACCCTAATATAGCTACAATATGAAAATATATTACAAGAATGTTAAACTAATTACACCTAATCTAAGCCCCCTAATAATAAAAAAAAAAATAATAATAATAAAAGTCCCTACCCTATTCTACATTACAAAGTAATCAGCTCTTTTGCCTGTAAAAAAAAATACAACCCCCTCCAACATTAAAACCCACCACCCACATACCCCTACTATAACCCACCCAAACCCCCCTTAAATAAACCTAACACTACCCCCCTGAAGATCTCCCTACCTTGAGTCGTGTTCACCCAGACGGGCGGAAGTCATCATCCAAGGGGCGCTGAAGAGGTCTTCCATCCGATAGAAGTCATCATCCAAGGGGCGCTGAAGAGGTCTTCCATCCGATAGAAGTCTTCATCCAAGGGGCACTGAAGAGGTCTTCCATCCGATAGAAGTCTTCATCCAGGCGGCGTCTTCAATCTTCATCCATCCGTAGCGGAGTGGAGCCATCTTCTTCCCAGCCGACGCGGATCCATCCTCTTCAACCGACGCCTACTCGCCGAATGAAGGTTCCTTTAAATGACGTCATCCAAGATGGCGTCCCTCAAATTCCGATTGGCTGATAGGATTCAATCAGCCAATCAGATTGAGTTCGCATTCTATTGGCTGATCGGAACAGCCAATAGAATGCGAGCTCAATCTGATTGGCTGATTGGATCAGCCAATCCGATTGAACTTGAATTTGATTGGCTGATTGAATAAATACAAAGTTACCTGTAAAATAAAAAATAAATCCTAAAATAGCTACAATATAATTATTATTCATATTGTAGCTATCTTAGGGTTTATTTTATAGGTAAGTATTTAGTTTTAAATAGGATTAATTTAGTTAATAAGAGTAATTTTTATTTAGATTTATTAAAATAATATTTAAGTTAGGCGGGTGTTAGGCTTAGTGTTAGACTTAGGTTTAGGGGTTAATTAGTTTAATATAGATGGCGGCTGTATAGGGGGGCAGGATAGGGGTTAATAAATTTATTATAGGTGGCGACGGTGTAGGGGGTGCAGATTAGGGGTTAATAAGTTTAATATAGGTGGCGGCGGGGTCCGGGAGCGGTGGTTTAGGGGTTAAACAATTTATTTAGTTGCGGCGGGGTACGGGATTGGCAGGATAGGGGTTAAGAAATTTATTATAGTTGCGGCGGGGTCCGGGAGCGGCGGTTTAGGGGTTAATACATTTATTAGAGTGGCGGTGGGCTCCGGGAGCGGCGGTTTTGGGGTTAACATGTTTAATATAGGTGTCAGCGGTGTAGGGGGGCAGATTAGGGGTGTTTAGACTCGGGGTACATGTTAGGGTGTTAGGTGGAGACGTTTCTCATAGGAATCAATGGGATGTCGGGCAGCAGCGAACATGAACTTTTGCTATGGTCAGACTCCCATTGATTCCTATGGGATCCGCCGCATCCAGGGCGGCGGATTGAAAACCAGGTACGCTGGGCAGGAAAAGTGCTGAGCGTACCTGCGTTCGGCACATCTGGAGTGACGTAAGAATCGATCTGTGTCGGACTGAGTCCGGTGGATCGTAGCTTACGTCACAAAATTCTATTTTTGCCGGTGTGTAGGGCTTGATAACTTAGGCGAATCAGCCTCGCCACAAATACGCTGCGGAATTCCAGCGTATTTGAGGTTGACGGCTTGATAACTAGAGGCCGAAGTGTCTGTACACTTAGCAAATAACAAGAAACAAATGTTGCAATATGATTTAATTACTACTATTCAGATAGAAAAGTATCACTTGGGAAGCACGAGGAACGTAATCAGCATACTATATTGTTTTATGAAAAAGAATTTAAAGTGAAGGTCAATTTAGATGAATCGGTGCCTGTTTTTTAATAAACCTATTAAAAACAAGGGCACTTTAATTCATCAAAATTGACATTTCACTCATTTTCTTCAAAAACCTACCTTTTAATCCTGACAGCTGCTGCAGCGCTTCCTCCGCCCGTTGCAAGCCCTCTTCAGGGGTCCAAAATGACGAATCCGGCTTCCTCCAATCGGATTCTTCATTTCTGACGTATGAAGAGGCTTCCGACAGCCGGAGGAATCGCTGGAGCGGCTGTGAAGATTAAAAGGTAAGTATTTGAAGAAAATGAGGGAAATGTCAGTTTTGATTAATTAAATGGCCTATGTCTTAAATAGGTTCATCTGAATTTACCTTCACTTTAACCACTTTTACAATAAATTAACCATATTAGCAGCTCAATAAGAGGAAAATGTGTCCCCCCTACTAGTCACTGCTGCTAAATAGATTTTTTATCTTGATATTAGTTAAAGCTATTATTGTATATTTAAATTATTTTCCAGATTACAAAAATAGGGCTCCATGTACAAAGCATCGTAAACTGCTCGAGAGCACTTGCAAGCTTGCTTCCCGCAATGTAAAAAGCAGCGGTCATTGCTCCCTTCTCTTATGCGATTGAAGGGACGGGCATTACACACTCCGATGAGTGTGTAATGCTGCATACGGGCCAGCGGACGAACAGATCCGCTGCCCGTATGTAGCGAAGGCGTGAGGACAGCTTCTCAAGTTGAGAAGCTTGTCCGCATTCCAGTTAATACAAGGGACCCATGGTGACCATTTAAAAATAGATTTAGCTCCTATATCTATATTTTCCTTTTATTAAGCTACTAATATGGTTCATTTTTTATCATTTTCATATGAAAAGTGCACAATGAAATTCGTATTTTAAGCATCATACAAAACAAATAATTGACCAATTTACACAAAAATAAGCAAGGAAAAATGTATTGCTAAGGTGCATCAAAAATCATAAGTTAATTATTCGCCAAAATCAAATTTGATCAAAATCATAAAATTTGTAGGTAAATTACACTGGAATATATTGTGTTAAAGGAACATAAAACACAAAAATGTTCTTTCATGATTTAGATAGAGCATACAATTGTAAATAACTTTCCATTTTACTGCCGTTAATGAATTTGCTTCATTTTTTGTATCCTTTTTTTTAAAAGGATACCTAGATAGGCTCCGGAGCTGGGATCTAGTTGCTGATTGGTGGCTGCACATATATGTCTGTTGTCATTGGCTAGGCTGACCCAATGTGGCCTATCTATCTTGAGGACCCGTGTTTATGGCGTGTATTGGCTGCTCCATAACTCTGTCCGCCTGCTCTGAGCAGGCAGACAGACATCGCCGGGATTCAACCCGATCGAGTACGATCGGGTTGATTGACACCCCCTGCTGGCGGCTGATTGCCGCGAGACTGCAGGGGGCGGCGTTGCACCAGCAGCTCACAAGAGCTGCTGGTGCAATGCTGAATACGGAGAGCGTATTGCTCTCCGCATTCAGCAATGTCTGTTGGATCTGATCCGTACTGTTAGATCAGGTCCGACAGACATTTGGTAAATTGGCCTCAAAGTGTTTAGCTGGCACCTAATAGTGCATTGCTGCTCCTTTAATGAAAAATAAGAGAATTAAGCTAAATAGAAGTAAATTGTTGTTGAAAATTGTACGCTCTATCTGAATCCTAAAAGAAAAAGCAAGAAATTTGTACTTAAAAATAAACAAAGCATAATTGTTGCTTTTTCATAAAATGGGCTTTCTTTGGGCGTATATGAAATTGTATCTCTAATCCCAGGGTAATTCTGTAACATTTTTCACACTACAGATTTAATAGATTTTTTGTTACCAGCTACAAGTTGGTAAGCTTTATTCAAAACACTGAGAATACTTATAACCCTAATAAAAAAAAAACAAATTTTAAGATGCTATATGCAGAAAGCAAGTAATGTGATTTATATTGGCTGCAGGATTTACATTTTAAAGTGCGTCCCCTGCTCACTACTAACTTTGCTCCACGGTACGAAATGTCCCTTTGCAGTGAGCTCCATTATTTTTCATAAGAGACATTTTTCCACTTACAGGAATTGACCCTTTTTTATGATAATTCCCTGTGAGGGTCGAAGAGAAAAATTGCAAGGGTTAGATCATCAAGCCCTTTGACTATTTTGCTGTCTTTTTAGCAAGTAAAAAATAGAGGTTACGTTTTCATTTTTACTTTATTATTTGCCCAAAAAGACAGATATACAATTATGTGCTATGCATTCTTTGTAATGCCTATTTCATTATAGGCCGATTTTCTATTATAAGAATTTATAGTGTTATTTGTTTGAATATAAAAAAAAAAGTGTAAAGTTTTAGTGTCTACAAACCATTGAGCACTGTTCATTTATAACCTAGGCTTCCTTATCTGCTGAGCCCAATTAGGTTATAAATGAGTCACTACATTATGCAACCAATGACTGTATGGAATATAGCAATGTTAAAGGACTATAAAACATAAAGTTATGTGCTAGCTTCCTGCACTGCATTGATGTTCCTTCAACAAAGGATTCCAAGAAAATGAATCAAATTTGATAATACTTTTGGATTTCATGCCCATTTAAAGAGACAGTCTAGTCATAATTAAACTTTCATGATTCAGATAGAACATGCAATTTACTTTTATCATCAAATTTGCGTTGTTCTCTTGATATTCTCTGTTGAAAGCTAAATCTAGGTAGGCTCATATGCTAATTTCTAAGCCCTGAATGCCACCTCTTATCTCAGTGCATTTTGACAGTTTTTCACAGTTAGACAGTGCTAGTTCATGTGTTCTGTATGGGTAACATTGCGCTCACTCCCTTGGAGTCACTTATGAGCCAGCACCGATTAGCTAAAATGCAACTGGGGCAGTCTGCAGAAGCTTAGATGCAAAATCACAGAGATAAAATTTATATTAATATCACCATGTTGTTTATGCAAAACTGGGGAATGGGTAATAAAGTTATTATCTATTTTTTTAAACAAACATTTTCAAGTAGACTATCTTAAGTGTGCACTTCCCCTAATAACTAGAATTGGAATGCCCAGAAATTTAAGAATGACATTATAAGAAAAGAGGGCAAAATACTGTAAATAATAAAAGTGGGTTGTTGTTTTTTAAACTACATATAATTAAACATTACTCCTTGACTAGATAAAGCGCTAGCAAATCAATTAAAATGTAGCCCTAGTATTTTTAAATCAACCAAATTAAGTAAAATTCAATTCTAATTAAAATATTTTTTTTTGCAATATACTTTTATATGTGATAGACATCAGAGGTTGTGTGCACAGCAAAGGTTATCACAAAAATAATAAAAACTGTTAGAGAAGCATTTGTGCAAATAGGGGAGCGGGTAGAAATACTACAAGTTAGGAAAAGCATGCTAAATATATAATGAAAGTATATTATAACGTTATGCAGAATTTAACATTTTATGGTGAAGAAGATTTTTTATTTTCGTGTAATTTTAAGTACAGCAAAAATACCCATCATTGCCTTTTTTGAAGCTCTGTGCTGCTTCTTCGACCAACTTCCCCACAGACCACCAAGCCCCCCCATATTACCGATCATGCGCATTAATTTATGCTAATTAGTATATATATATATATATATATATATATATATATATATATATATATATATATATATATATATACACAGTATCCCACAAAAGTGAGTACACCCCTACACCCCTCACATTTTTGTAAATATTTTATTATATCTTTTCATGTGACAACACTGAAGAAATGACACTTTGCTACAATGTAAAGTAGTGAGTGTACAGTCTGTACAACAGTGTAAATTTGCTGTCCCCTCAAAATAACTCAACACACAACCATTAATGTCTAAACTGTTGGCAACAAAAGTGAGTACACCCCTAAGTGGAAATGTCCAAATTGTGTCCAAAGTGTCAATATTTTGTGTAGCCACCATTATTTTCCAGCATTGCCTTGGGCATGGAGTTCACCAGAGCTTCACAGGTTGCCACTGGAGTCCTCTTCCACTCCTCCATGACGACATCACGGAGCTGGTGGATGTTAAAGACCTTGCGTTCCCCCACCTTCCATTCGAGGATGCCCCACAGATGCTTAATAGGGTTTAGGTCTGGAGACATGCTTGGTCAGTCCATCACCTTTACCCTCAGCTTCTTTAGCAAGGCAGTGGTCGTCTTGGAGGTGTGTTAGGGGTTGATATCATGTTGGAATACTGCCCTGTGGCCCAGTCTCCTAAGGGAGGGGATCATGCTCTGCTTCAGTATGTCACAGTACATGTTCGCATTCATAGTTCCCTCAATGAACTGTAGCTCCCCAGTGCCGGCAGCACTCATGCAGGCCCAGACCATGACACTCCCACCACCATGCTTGACTGTAGGCAAGACACACTTGTCTTTGTACTCCTCACCTGGTTGCCGCCACACATGCTTGACACCATTTGAACCAAATAAGTTTATCTTGGTCTCATCGGACCACAGGACATGGTTCCAGTAATCCATGTCTTTAGTCGGCTTGTCTTCAGCAAACTGTTTGCGGGCTTTCTTGTGCATCATATTTAGAAGAGGCTTCCTTCTGGGACGACAGCCATGCAGACCAATTTGATGCAGTGTGCTGCGTATGGTCTGAGCACTGACAGGCTGACCCCCTACCCCTTTAACCTCTGCAGCAATGCTGGCAACACTCATACGTCTATTTCCCAAAGACAACCTCTGGATAGGATGCTGAGCAAGTGCACTCAACTTCTTTGGTCGACCATGGCAAGGCCTGTTCTGAGTTGAACCTGTGCAGTGAAACCGCTGTATGGTCTGCAGCTGCAGCTCAGTTTCAGGGTCTTGGCAATCTTCTTATAACCTAGGCCATCTTTATGTAAAGAAACAATTCTTTTTTTCAGATCCTCAGAGAGTTCTTTGCCATGAGGTGCCATGTTGAACGTCCAGTGACCAGTATGATAGAGTGTGAGAGCGATAACACCAAATTTAACACACCTGCTCCCCATTCACACCTGAGACCTTGTAACGCTAGCGAGTAACATGACACAGGGCAGGGAAAATGTCTAATTGGGCCCAATTTGGACATTTCCAATACTCACTTTTGTTGCCAACAGTTTAGACTGATTGGAGAACAATTGTAACCGTTAGCTCTTAGAATAATTTACTTTTGAAGTGGGCAGAAGTGTGCAGGGTATTTGAATTTCAGATCTATATTAAAAAGTAAGTTATAGCACAACTTCATTACAACTGATAAATTAAACTCCAATTAAAATATCACTAACATTCTAGAAATGGTTTTATAAAAGGGAGATGTTACTATCACTTTAAGATATAATAAATATCTGAACTGTTAATGGTCCTGAGGACTGGGTATGGGAAACACTGGTTTAGAGGTATGTCACAAGTCTATTTTTAGAAAACCTTTTACAAAGCATTATACCATGCAACACAAATGTATGATCTTTAAAGGGACAGTTCACTGTAAAATTGTTTTTCCATGAATGTGTTCCCCATAATTTGTTATACTAGCTGCAGTGTATAAACTGTATGAGAAATTGATCATTTATGCTTCTTTTTGCAAAAGAAATAGATGGTTTTGCTCTTTGAAACCTCAGCCCATTAAAATAGGTTAAGCTTGCAGACAGATCAGATCAAGTTATATTATCACTCAAATGCTTCCCTTTCTCATCTCTGTCTCTGTCCAATACTTAGAAAGCACAATTGACATTAACATTTCAGAGCTTTATCTCTTCCACCTCCTACTGTGGGGCCTATCTATCAAGCTCCGAATGGAGCTTGATGCCCGTGTTTCTGGCGAAACAGAAACAGACCGCTGCTCCATAACCCTGTCCGCCTGCTCTGAGCAGACGGAAAGACATCGCCGGAATTCAACCCGATCGAGTACGATCGGGTTGATTGACACCTCCCTGCTGGCGGCCCATTGACTGCGAGTCTGCAGGGGGCGGCGTTCCACCAGCAGCTCTTGTGAGCTGCTGGTGCAATGCTGAATACGGAGAGCGTATTGCTCTCCGTATTCAGCAAGGTCTGGCAGACCTGATCCGCACTGTCGGAACAGGTCCGCCAGACTTTGTTAAATAGAGGCCTGTGAGTGTAATTTCTTCTGCTATCTGTGTTGTCATAGTTTCTCAATAGCTTATAGAAACATTTAGTATAAGTAGGGATACTACAGGCTAAATCAGCTATTTCAAATGCCAATATAAAGGCTAAGGAGCTATTAGTAAACAATTTAATTCACTCCAGCAGGTAAAATGAATCATTGGGAACAAATTAATGGAGAAAAAGAATTTGGTTAACTGTCCCTTTAAAAACTGCATTGCTAATGATCCACTGCTGTACATAAAATAGAAATTTTGGAGTCTAATGTGAAAGATTAATTTTACTGCATTCGTATCTCTTTAGAACTGAATTGTAAAACAGCTACGCTCAAAAAAATCATTTTAAAAGCATTTAAAGCGATCATGTTATTGATGATTCGCAAAACTTCTTCAAATCGCTGATGAGTGATTATCTTATATCCCTTAAATGTGGCTAATTGGGTTGAGCTATGAATGAGTGTGTCCGCTACTACTCTATGCAATCACTTTGTAGTTTATAGCAGGTTTAGGCAATCTGCAGCGCTTTCAATGAAACCTAGATTTTTGCTTTTTGGCTTCTCTAGGGAGCGTGGAACAAAGAACATTTTCTACACAAAAGCAGGAGGTGTTTAATGTCCCTTTAATGTAAAATGTACATTTCCTGCTAACAATAAAGGGTCTTGTAGAGCTGTCAGAGCTTGCAGTTATAATTTACAGGTCAAACAAACTTTATTACATAAAGGTCATTGTTGTTTTACATTTGAAGATTAGATAGTATCCCCTCAGCACTGACTCAGAGTCAGAACTCTCAATTTTTCACCGCTATTAGTTAACTATATGATTATTAATATTATGAAAAGAGATTGATAAATAAATGTGTACTCACTTAAAAAGTATTAATTTTATGTTGAAGATTATGTTTAAAGGAACACGTTACCCATATGCTAAATCACTTGAAAGTGACGCAGCAACTGTAAAAAGCTGACACATGAACATCTCTATCTATGTGAAAAGGGAAGATATGTTACCTTAAAATGTCTTCCTTCAGGAAGGAAATAAAGTGACTGTGCTTGCAAATGTCTCCCTTGCAATTCTATGGACTAGCATCGTGATCGGTTGCTTAAAGTCCATTTACAATTAGATGTGGCTACTGAAGATATATTGTGGTAAAACATTTTATATATATATATAAGATATACTTACAAATGGGGAGAGGAAAATACAATATATCATAAATTTAAATTTGTATATGGTGCAGACCCTGAAAAAACACATTTAAACATTATAAACAAGAAAGAAAATAGAGAATCTGTATACTCTCATAAAAAGACAGGGATTTCAGCACTCAATAATATTCTCAAGAAAGGTATAAAACCAGTTCAATTCAAAAATAAATAAAAAACCTCCAAGAGGCAGTGTCCTAGCCACAAGAAAAATTCAATTACATAATGACAAGAAAACATGTGTTATATATAAAGTAGGTAACAAACAAGATTAAAAAGCATGGCCAGTTTATAACCAATATGTGGAGATTTGTACAGAATTATTAACCAACGCTAAATGCAACACCTCTTCCAGAGGGTAGCCCTGTACTCCACCAGGAATCTGCTACCTTGGAATATCAATGAGGATCTATGCAAGTGCGTTACTACAGAATTACTTATAATAAGAAAAGTCAATGGCAACACCTCTCCCAGAGGGTGACCCAGAGAAAACCACTGGAAACTGTCACCTTGGGATAAAACCTGAGGATCTATGCCCAAGAATAGAGGAACATATTAATAAGTAATTGCATATCAGTGCAGAAGTGTAAACAATAATGCTAGCTGGATGAGCAACACCAAATCTAGAGGATAGCACCACCCATCCGGTGGTTCTGGCTACCATAGATAATAAATAGGATCTATGTTCATCAATAGCAAGCATATGGTGAAGGTGCATAGTCATATTCACACAAAGTATAAAAAGCGATGAGAATGAAGACATTTAGGGACCTATTTAAGAAGGTGTGAGCGGACATGATCCGATATTGGACATGATCCGATCCTGATCGCTTTCAAGGTGTTGCAGTACGGCCTCGGTATTGAGGCATCACTGTAATACCTTTTTTTAGCCACCAATGCAGAGAGAGCCACTCTGTGGCCCTCTCTCCATCGGGTATTGATGGTGCCGATCGTTGGTGGGTGGGAGCAGCTGGGAGGCGGGTGGGCAGCCGATTGATGTTCCGGCATCATGTACCGGTATCCCCACTGTTAACTTCAGTCGGCGGAAGAGGCCAGGGGGAACGGGAGGGGGCGTATGCACGTGCATGCGCGTGCACATGCATGCACGTACACATGCGCCAAATCACGATCTATGAAAAAATTATTTTTTTATGAAGCACAATTTTCCGCCACATCTGGAATGTTGGGTAAGGGATCTGAGATGGGGAGGGAGGTGGGATATTGAGGGGGGGGCAGATACAGTACAGAAAATCTTATTTTTAATAATAATAATAATAATAAAAAAATACACACATTTTTTTGGGGAAAACTGGGTACTGGCAGACAGCTGCCAGTACCCAAGATGGCGGCAAATAGGTAGAGGGGGGAGGGTTAGAGATCAGTATGGGGGGATCAAGGGGGTTTGGGGCTAACCACTGCACAATATGTTGTTGTTTTTAACCCCCCCAAAAAAAACTTTTATTTAAGTACTGGCAGACCTTCTGCCAGTACTTAAGATGGCGGGGACAATTGTGGGGTGGGGGAGGGAAGAGAGGGGTGGGATGTGTCAGGTGGGAGGCTGATCTCTACACTAAAGCTAAAATTAACCCTGCAAGCTCCCTACAAGCTACCCAATTAACCCCTTCACTGCTGGGCATAATACATGTGTGGTGCACAGCAGCATTTAGCGGCCTTGTAATTACCAAAAAGCAATGTCAAACCCATATATGTCTGCTATTTCTTAACAAAGGGGATCCCAGAGAAACATTTACAACCATTTGTGCCATAATTGCACAAGCTGTTTATGTATAATTTCAGTGAGAACCCTAAAATTGTGAAAAATGTAACAATTGTTTTTTATTTGATCGCATTTGGCGGTGAAATGGTGGCATGACATATACCAAAATAGGCCTAGATCAATACTTTGGGTTGTCTACTACACTACACTAAAGCTAAAATTAACCCTACACGCTCCCTAATCAACCCCTTCACTGCTGACCATAATACACATGCTGTGCGCAGCAGCATTTAGCGGCCTTCTAATTACCAAAAAGCAATGCCAAAGTCATATCAGTCTGCTACTTCTAAACAAAGGGAATCCCAGAGAAGCATTTACAACCATTTGTGCCATAATTGCACAAGCTGTTTGTAAATAATTTCAGTGAGAAACCTAAAATTGTGAAAAATGTAAAGATTTTTTTTATTTGATCGCATTTGGCGGTGAAATGGCATGAAATATACCAAAATGGGCCTAGATCAATACTTTAGGTTCTCTACTACACTAAACTAAAGCTAAAATTATCCCTACAAGCTCCCTAATTAACCCCTTCACTGCTGGACATAATACACGTGTGGTGCTCAGCGGCATTTAGCGGCCTTCTAATTACCAAAAAGCAACACCATTGCCATATAAGTCTGCTACTTCTGAACAAAGAGGATCCCAGAGAAGCATTTACAAACATTTGTGCCATAATTGCACAAGCTGTTTGTAAATAATTTCAGTGAGAAACCTAAAGTTTGTGAAAAAAATTGTGAAAAAGTGAACAATTTTTTTTATTTGATCGCATTTAGCGGTGAAATGGTGGCATGAAATATGCCAAAAAAGGCCTAGATCAATACTTTGGGTTGTCTTCTAAAAAAAAATATATACATGTCAAGGGATATTCAGGGATTCCAGACAGATATCAGTGTTCCAATGTAACTATCGCTAATTTTGAAAAAAAGTGGTTTGTAAATAGCAAAGTGCTACTTGTATTTATTGCCCTATAACTTGCAAAAAAGCAAAGAACATGTAAACATAGGGTATTTCTAAACTCAGGACAAAATTTAGAAACTATTTAGCATGGGTGTTTTTAGTGGTTGTAGATGTGTAACAGATTTTGGGGTTCAAAGTTAGAAAAAGTGTGCTTGTTTCATTTTTTCCTCATATTTTATAATTATTTTTATAGTAAATTATAAGATATGATGAAAATAATGGTATCTTTAGAAAGTACATTTAATGGCGAGAAAAACGGTATATAATATGTGTGGGTAAAGTAAATAAGTAAGAGGAAAATTACAGCTAAACACAAACACAGCAGAAATGTAAAAATAGCCCTGGTCCCAAACGGTCAGAAAATAGAAAGTGCTGTGCTCCTTAAAGGGTTAAGTGCTGATTGTTTGCTGGACTTGTAATAACATCAGCACATTACCTTGCTCTATGTGAACTCAGTGATTGTTACAGCATTTTTGAGTATTCGTATTATTGGCATTGTACACTATGGCCTCGATTTATCAAAGCGTCAATCTTGGTGCATTCGCTGGCGTCAATACGCTCGCCAGACATCGCTGACGCGGATCTGAATACGATACCCTTATTTATCAAAAACACGTACGTCAATTACGGTGCAAAGAGCATCAGACTGTTGTTAACTAACAGTCATTGATGTCGCCGTTATTCGGTTTTTCCCAACTTTATTTATACCATTTCATTACTGTCCATGAACAAGCACATTTCTCTAAAGCTAATCTTTTATTTTTCAACTGTTAATGTCCAAGAAATAGCAATATTTATACATCAACAAACAATATCTCATAGAAAGTTATTTTTATATTTATTTGTTATACAAAAAAATCTGTTATATGATACTTTCACATAAATTACCGTAATGCGTATTTGTATTTCTAGAAGTCATGATATGCTTTTATCTCATATTTTGTTTATAAATGATTATTAATGCGAGAATTTGTACATATATCTTTGCACATACTTTTTATATATATATATATATATATATATATATATATATATATATATATATATATATGTGTGTGTGTGTGTGTTATGTCAGAAATCTTTTGCAAACATATTTACATGTCCCTAAATTCCTGTTTTTGTTCTAAACAATGTTGTCTCTCATATCTCTGTGTTTATTCATACCACTATATGTATATAGTGTAAATTTATTATTATACTGAGCAGGAATAATTGCAAATATAACATGTAATCAGGGTATCATATGTATTTATTTGCAATCAATGGATATTTTAAGAGCTGGGCCAGTTTTCTCTCTGTACCTGTGTAACCCCTCCTGATTGTAATCTAGTTTTAAAAACCACCCCTTCACAGGTGTTATAAAATGGACTGGCATATAAGATGATATTTCTTACTCAAAAAGAAATTCAAAAGAAGGAATAAATACACTGAAAATAGCATGACAGTAAAGAGGTGGTTTTAATTTCTGCTGTATCTGATTCATGACAGTTTAATGTTAGGTGGGCTATCCCTTTGAGCTATCAGTTTAAGATTATATTGAATCAAACATCTATTCGAATTTTAAAATCCTTGTCTAAAATATTACACTGTTTGTCCTAATGTCAGCATCAATGTTTATCTTTAAAGGGACAGTCAACACCCGATGTAACTTAAAGCCATACCTTAGATCAGGAATAGAAGATGCAGCTACAACGCATCGCATGTCGATGAGCTCTAACGGTATTGGAGTAATCAACGAAAATACATCGGTTTATTCCATGAAGATATGGCTGCCAAACTCCTCCCTCTCCTCCTTCGTCCCCTTCTCTAATGTCTTAACATGCTCGTTCATTTTTCAAAAGGTGATGGTTCTGTTTTGATAATGCGCATGCGCATTATCTTCTGCACGCTCGCAAACTGACCGAGGATTTCATTGCAATTGGAGGATTCAATTAAAAAGAAGGTCCATACGTAATAGTGGGGGGAGTTTGGCGGACATATTTTCAAGGAATAAAGCTATGTATTTTTGGTGATTACTCCAATACCGTTAGCGCTCATCAACATCGATGCGTCAAAATTGGTGCGAAGTGGAGAGTGGGACTTGTATTACATGGCTTAAACATAGTGCACATAGATTTTTCACAAAAAATAAAAAGGAAGTTAGCTATATTATGTTGTGTATTTATTTCAATTTTTATCTCTATCTATTAGTGCAACAAGTTTGGGGCAAACTTTTTAAAACAAATTGTAGAAATAATATTGTCCCCTTGCTTTGTAATGAAAGACAAATTTGTTGCATAATCTATAAGTAGTAATGTATTTTTCATTTTTATCCCTATATCTACTAGTGCACCAAATGTGTAGCAATAATATTGTTTGATTTAGAAAGGGTATACAATTTTAATAGAGTTTCTAATTTACTTTTATTATGTAATATACTTTATTCTCTTGCAGCATCGAACATAAGCTTTCTGTGTTTTCAGACTCCCATTGAGTTCTATGTCATCCGCGACCTCAAGGGTGGCAGATTGAAAACTAGGTACGCTGCGTTGGAATAGACGCAAGCGTACCTGTTACATCTTTGATGAATAAGGAAAAGTGTCAAATAGAGTCGAATGTGAATTTGAAACATCTGTAATGACGCAAGCATTCATCTGCGTCGGATTGAGATTGCGGGATCATATTTTATGTAACAAATTTCAACATTTGACAATCTTGTCGCTTTGTTAACTACAGCGAATCAATCTCGCATCAAATTCGACACGGGATTCAAGCGTATTATCAGTTGAAGCTTTGATAAATCAAGGCCTATGTGTCTTCATTCTCACTGCTTTTTATACTTTGTGTGAATATGACTATGCACCTTCACCATATGCTTGCTATGGATGAACATAGATCCTAAATATTATCTATGGTAGCCAGAACCACCGGATGGGTGGTGCTATCCTCTAGATTTGGTGTTGTTCATCCAGCTAGCATTATTGTTTACACTTCTGCACATATATGCAATTACTTATTAATATGTTCCTCTATTCTTGGGCATAGATCCTAAGGTTTTATCCCAAGGTGACAGTTTCCAGTGGTTTTCTCTGGGTCACCCTCTGGGAGAGGGGTTGCCATTGACTTTTCTTATTATAAGTAATTCTGTAGTAACCCACTTACATAGATCTTCATTGATATTCCTGGTGGAGTACAGGGCTACCCTCTGGAAGAGGTGTTGCATTTAGCGTTGGTTAATAATTCTGTACAAATCTCCACATATTGGTTATAAGATGGCCATGCTTTTTAATCTTGTTTGTTACCTACTTTATATATAACACATGTTTTCTTGTCATGATGTAATTGAATTTTTCTTGTGACTAGGACAATGCCTCTTGGAGGTTTTGCCTGTAGAGTCCATACGTGTGTGGACATAGCCAAATAAAATATGTATTTTTGAATTGAACTGGTTTTATTCCTTGCTTGAGAATATCATTGAGTGCTTAAATCCCTGTCTTTTTATGAGAGTATACAGATTCTCTATTTTCTTTCTTGCTTATAATGTTTAAATATATATATATATATATATATATATATATATATATATATATATATATATATATATATATATATATATATATATACATATATAAAGCCAAAGTACCAGCACTTTGGATTATTCCCCGAAAACGTTAACTCAATAAATTTGTTCATTTGCATCATGGCAAGTGCACCCTTTAGACATTTACATATATATATATAAATATATATATATATATATATATATATATATATATATATATATATATATATATATATAATAGTGTTAGTCATCTTTTTACAGGTATGCTGCATCGTTTTTTTAAGTGCCTCAGTATTTTGGGAAACATGTCCCTTTAACTCCTGCCATCCTTTGTGTAGAGGAGAAATATTAAATACATAACCGCGTCAGGACTTTCTTCAGCCCTAGGCACTTCTGCCTTTTGTGGTCCCCCACTTCCCCACCCCTTTTTTTAATAGTGAGAAGAGGGCACCACTGTGCAAAGCTTTCTTACAAATAGTACCAATTGCACTGGTCATTTATTCTCACTAAGTTATATCTGGGATTGTCCAAACCGAAGAAATCAGAGGTGCAAAGCATTGGCGAATCAGGAATGTTTCATCTAGTGCAACCAACCGATGAGCTCTTTTCAAAAAAAAAATTTAAAATATACCTGTAAAACATAAAACAAAAAGGCCCTTAAATGGCACAGTATCTCTGAGCGTAAATTCGCTGTATCAAGCCACAATGGATGCAACGAGTTTACACTCAGAGATACTGTGCCAATGGATTGCATTCTTATTTTATGTTTTATATCTGGGATTGGATGATGTTACCTTGCTAACCAATAAGGGTTGTCACAGAGGCTGACCAAATGGCCTAAGAAAATAAGTCAGCGTCAGTTCTTCTGGTTTATCTGGGCCCATAAAAGTTTGTGGCCCTAGGCATTGTATCTACTGTACCTTATGGATAAGTATATCTTTTGTTTGATGTGGCATTTCCATAAGCTTACAAACGGCCAAAGGAACAGCCAAAATCACAAAGGGTCTTCACACTTTAGTTTGCAAGCTCTATAAATACATAAGGATTGTTAAGTAAATGGATAATTTGTCTGAAACACAAGATATCTTGGCACTCAAATCCAGTCCTATTCCTGCTGCAGAAGCAGAATTTTGGATGCTGCAAAATCTATATAATACAATTATTTCATTTGTATATAAAGTCGACATAAGTAATATTCATATTTATTGGATAACATAGAAGCATAAATACCAAAACACATCTTACTGTTATTTCTCCCCCAAAAGACATTAAGCTTAAATGCCTTAATCATATCAATTTTTTTTTTTTTTAAACAAATCTGTTTGTCACCTGGGTACCTCTTATGTCCATTATTTGAAATATGTATTAACTCCTTTGCTACCGGGAATTTCAGAGAAAAACTTACACAAAATACCAGAGAATTTTTACAATATTTGATATCACTCCATTTAAACAAAAATAGAGCCTTGTTTTTTTTATTTACCTGTCAAACTATACAACCTAAGGTATTGATGTAGGCCCATTTTGGTGTATTTCATGCCATCATTTCACTGCCAAATGCGATCATATACAGAAAATGGTTTCTCACTTTTGGGTTTCTCACTGAAATTATTTACTTACCGCTTGTGCAATCATGACACAAATGATTGTAAAAGCTTCTCTGGGATCTCCTTTGTACAAAAATAGCAGACATGCAAGGCTTTGCCATTGGTTTTTGGTAATTAGAAGGCAGCTAACTGCAGCTACGCACCACACTCCTATTATTACCAGCAGGGAAGGGTTTAATCCGGTAGCTTGTAAGGTTAATTTTATCTGTAGTAAGAGATTACCCTCCCACCCCCTGATCTCTCCCAAACAGCCCTTCCCCCCACCCACAATCATTCCCATCATCATAGGTACTGACAGACAGTCTACCAGTATATTGTTTAGGTTTTTTTTATTATTATTATTAATAATATTATTATTTATATTTTTTTTCTGCAGTGTAGTGATCCTCCTCAACCCTTCCCCCTCCCTGATCCCCCAATAGCTCTCTAACCCTCCCCTCCCCCCAGGGGCAACCTTAGAATTTGTGGGGCCCTGGGCAAGACAAATTTGCAGGGCCCCACAGCCAAGCGCTCTTTTTCTGTTCCACCTATATGCCCTGCACCCTGTATGCCCCACCCCTGTCCCAACATTAAGTGTTACCTATGCAGTATATAAGAATAACAGTATAAAATACAAAATACAAAAAAGTATAAAATACAGGATATACATTGCATTTTCTCATACTCTCACCCCTGAAAGTGCGGGGTCCTGGGTGGGTGCCCCTCTCGCCCTGCCTCCTCACTAATGGTGGCCATCTTATGGTACTGGCAGCTGTTTGGCAGTACCTAATATATACATGTTTTTATTTATTTAATTCATTTTGTATATATATTTTTTTATTTTACTGTAGTGTAGTGGTCTCCTTACATCCCCTCCTCCAGCAATCATTAGTTAGGGCACCCCCACCCCTTTATTCCACCACTTTTCTGAAGTGTAGCTCCCCATCCCTCCCTCTCCCTTCAATTTTTTTTTTGCAGTGTAGGACCTCTGCCACTCCCCCCCCCCCCCCTCCGCCACTGGGCCACCCATCTGCCTCCCACTTTCCCTCCCGCACCTCCCACTGGCACCGGCAGATGATTGTTACAGACGGTGACACACACAGTGTCACAGTCTGTAACGATCTGCAATCTTCATTCATATGGAACAGGAGTACCTATCGTATGCAGACCGATGCCTGCAGCTCATGAACTCAAGCTCTTGGCTGTCACTTGAAAGACGATACTGCTGGAGCTTCCCACAGCTGCAACGTATATATATATATACAGTATATATATATATGTATGTTATGCGGTATGATGGGATTTGTACCGTATGACGTATATATACGTAATTTTAGGTCAAGGGTTAAATATAGGAAAGAGTTATAAATGTATTATTAAATTCTAATGTCATACTCTTATGGAGAAATTAAATACAGATGATATAGTAAGAAAGAGGTTTTTAAAGGGATATAAAACCCCAAATCTGTCTTTCATGATTCAGATAGAACAGAACAATTTTAAACAACTTTTCAATTTACTTCTATCATCAAATTTGATTCATTCTAGTTGAATCCCGGACTACTGGGAGCTAGCTGAACACATCAGGTGAACCAATAACATGAAGCATATACCTGCATCCACCAATCAGCAGCTAGCTCCTAGTAGTCATTGCTGCTTCTTAACCTACCTAGGTATGCTTTTCAACAAAGGATACCCAGAGAATGAATCAAATTAGATACTAGACGTAAATTGAAAAGTTGTTTAAAACTGCATACTATATCTGAATCCTTAAGCTTTATTTTTTATGTAACTTTGTATAATTGAGTGCTTTATCACAATCCTTTAGAATAGCTTATCAAATAATTTAGCTACTATAAACCTCATAGACTTTAATAGGGACTTTGTAGAAAAATTATAAGGTAAACATTTTTTAAAAGATTGTGATCGAATGATGAGTTTGCAAAGACAAAACTGTGAAAATGCTGAGGTATCACAAAATAGTAAAATGCTACAAAATCTACATCCCCCCCCCCCCCCCCCAAGGATAACAAATGGTTAAAACAAAACTAAAATGGAATGGAAATGGAATCTTTAATGTATGAAACTATTCAGTGTAATTCTTTATAATAGACAGTGAGTCATTAATCATTCATTCTTGATTAAGCAGAATTAATAGACTGTTTAGCTTTCTGGATAAACTATTGTTGTTGACTCCCACAGAAGGGGCATTTCAGATGAGCTTTGCACTCACATTGATATAGTAAATAATGACATAGAATACAGATATATTGTAGATTTAAAGGAACAATAACGTAATTCTTTTATATATGCATCAGAAATTACACTGAATTTCAAAAGATCTTAGTACATAATAAATATTTTAAAAACATTAACACTGCCATTTAATCATCAAAATTGCAATGTTTTGCAACCCAGGGATACACCCCTTGATAAGTTTATTTAGTTTTATTAGCTAATTTATTTTGCTATGAAAGCTCCTAGATATATCAACCAATCACCAAGCAGCATTTAGGAGGGCCAGGGTTCTGAATTCCATAGATTGCACTAGCTTCTCTGGGGAGTGTAAAAGTTACAATTTTCTGATTTCAATTATGCTTTTGCTTATAAAGGAATATGTACCCCTGCCCCCCACTCCCTAAGGGATTATACACATAGTTAAAGGTAGATGAAACCTATTTTGTTTCTTTCATGATTCAGGTAGAACATACAATTTAAACAACTGTCCAATTTAATTATATTATCAAATTTGCTTCATTCTCTTGGTGTATCCTTTGTTGACTGAGCAGCAATGCACTACTGGGAGCTAGCTGAACACACCAAGTGAGTCAATGACTAGAGGAATATATGAGCATCCATTAATTATCAGCTAGCTCCCAGTAGTGCATTGCTGCCCCTGAACCTACCTTAGTAAGTTTTTCAACAAAGTATACCAAGAGAACAGAGCTAATTAGATAAAAGAAGTAAATGTGAAAGTTGTTTAAACTGCGCTGGTCTATCTGTGTCACAAAATGTCCCTTTAAGGGCTGCTCTGGATTGTCAGTAAAATGCTAATCCTGAACTGAACATGACTTCTGAGCCAATCAGGGGCAGTATAAGCTACCAATCAATGGTTGAGATGTGCTCTGTCTGTAGAAGAAATGCATTGCAGAGCAGGGGTTAAACCTGCAGCTCTGTGCATGCAATAGCGCATGTGCAATAAAATACTCTAGAGCATTGGGAAACTTTAGATGTATGGTGTGTGGCGCTCTTATGGAATTGCCACCCTCCCATGAAGCAAGGCAGCACATCCGGTTATAACATTTCTATTTAACTCCACAAAACACCGGCATTGACTTTACGTTGCCTCACCCACACACATATAGCAAATGCTAACACTTGATGCTGGTCTAGCATATAGGTAAATTGTATTGTGCAGTACAATTGACTATTTAGTGGCTGCTAATGTAGCCCCTAAGACAAATAAATTGCCTATTGCCAAATTAAATGAACTCTCAATTGCTAGTGACTCTAGATAGGAATAAGGTCACAATGCTTTAGTAAAGTTTAATGTTCTTCTACAAAAATCATCCCAGCCAGTCTATGGGGACTTTTGCAGATAAATAATTTGATGAGCTTTTTAAAAGCATACCTCCCAACATTTTAAAATGTAAAAATGGGACAAACCCCAGCCCCCCCCCCCCCCCCCCCCCCGCAGCAAAAAATTGAAATGTGGTGGGAAGGAGCGGGAGCGGGGCTTAAAAAAATCATAAGACCAAAGTAATATAAATAAAATTCTAAATAAAGTCATATCTTTTAAACTCTTAGGCAGCAAATCAAACACAAGCTCAAACCACTGGTATAGCTATGTGAGCTCTGTATTTAATTAACCTTTGCAGAGACAGTGCTAAATATTTTTATCTTAATTGGACATTTAATAATAGATTCTTTAAAACTGCTCTCTGCATTCCTCATTAATATTCTAGATTCTGGCCTTTAAAGTTAGCAAAAATGCACAGTAACACACTGCATAGCATACACTTACACATGCAGATACACACACACTACATACCATACACTTACACATGCACATACACACACACTACACAGCATACACTTACACATACACACACACACACTACATAGCATACACTTACACATGCAGATACACACACACTACATAGCATACACTTACACATGCAGATACACACACACTACATAGCATACACTTACACATGCAGATACACACACACTACATACCATACACTTACACATGCAGATACACACTACATAGCATACACTTACACATACAGATACACACACACACTTATACATGCAGATACACACACAATACATAGCATACACTTACACATGCAGATACACACACACTACATAGCATACACTTACACATACAGATACACACACACTACATAGCATACACTTACATATGCAGATTCACACACACACACACTACTTAGCATACACTTACACATACAGATACACACTACATAGCATACACTTACACATGCACATACACACACACTACATATCATACACTTACACATGCAGATACACACACACTACATAGCATACACTTACACATACAGATACACACACACTACATAGCATACACTTACATATGCAGATTCACACACACACACACTACTTAGCATACACTTGCACATGCAGATACACACTACATAGCATACACTTACACATGCACATACACACACACTACATATCATACACTTACACATGCAGATACACACACACTACATAGCATACACTTACACATGCACATACACACAACATATCATACACTTACACATGCACATACACACACACTACATAGCATACACTTACACATGCAGATACACACTAACTACATAACATACACTTACACATGCAGATACACACTACATAGCATACACACACTACATAGAATACACTTACACATGCAGATACACACACACTCTATAGCATACACTTACACATGCACATACACACACACTACATAGCATACACTTACACATGCAGATACATACACACTACATTGCATACACTTACACATGCACATACACACACACTAAATATCATGCACTTACACATGCAGATACACACACTACATTTCATACACTTACACATACACACACACTACATAACTTACACTTACACATACAGATACACACACACTACACAGCATACACTTACACATACAGATACACACACACTACACAGCATACACTTACACATACAGATACACACACTATATAGTATACACTTACACATGCAGATATACACACACACTACATAGCATACACTTACACATGCAGATACACACTACCCAGCATACACTTACAAATACATATACACATACACACTACATAGCATACACTTACACATGCAGATACACACACAAACACTTCATTGCATACACTTACACATGCAGACACACACTACATATTATACACTTATACAGGCAGATACACACATACTACATAGCATACACTTATACATGCAGATACACACACTACATAGCATACACTTATACATGCGGATACACACACACACTACATAGCATACACTTACACGTGCAGATACACACACACTACATAGCATACACTTACACATGCAGACACACACTACATATCATACACTTATGCAGTCAGATACACACACACTACATAGCATACACTTATAATGCAGTTACACGTGCAGATACACACACACTACATAGCATACACTTACACATGCAGACACACACTACATATCATACACTTATGCAGTCAGATACACACACACTACATAGCATACACTTATAATGCAGATACACACACACTCTATAGCATACACTTACACTTGCACATACACACACACTACATATCATACACTTACACATGCAGATACACACACACTCTATAGCATACACTTACACATGCACATACACACACACTACATGGCATACACTTACACATGCAGATACATACACACTACATTGCATACACTTACACATGCGCATACACACACACTACATATCATACACTTACACATGCAGATACACACACTACATATCATACACTTACACATACACACACACTACATAGCTTACACTTATACATACAGATACACACACACTACACAGCATACACTTACACATACAGATACACACACACTACACAGCATACACTTACACATACAGATACACACACACACTACATAGTATACACTTACACATGCAGATATACACACACACTACATAGCATACACTTACACATGCAGATACACACTACACAGCATACACTTACAAATACATATACACATACACACTACATAGCATACACTTACACATGCAGATACACACACACACTACATTGCATACACTTACACATGCAGACACACACTACATATTATACACTTATACAGGCAGATACACACATACTACATAGCATACACTTATACATGCAGATACACACACACACACACACTACATAGCATACACTTATACATGCGGATACACACATACACTACATAGCATACACTTACACATGCAGATACACACACTACATAGCATACACTTACACATGCAGACACACACTACATATCATACACTTATGCAGTCAGATACACACACACTACATAGCATACACTTATACATGCAGATACACACACACTCTATAGCATACACTTACACTTGCACATACACACACACTACATATCATACACTTACACATGCAGATACACACTCACTCTATAGCATACACTTACACATGCACATACACACACACTACATAGCATACACTTACACATGCAGATACATACACACTACATTGCAACACCTACACATGCAGATACACACACTACATATCATACACTTACACATACACACACACTACATAGCTTACACTTATACATACAGATACACACACACTACACAGCATACACTTACACATACAGATATACACACACACTACACAGCATACACTTACACATACAGATACACACACACACTACATAGCATATACTTACACATGCAGATACACACTACACAGCATACACTTACAAATACATATACACATACACACTACATAGCATATACTTACACATGCAGATACACACACACACACTACATTGCATACACTTACACATGCAGACACACACTACATATTATACACTTATACAGGCAGATACACACATACTACATAGCATACACTTATACATGCAGATACACACACACACACACACTACATAGCATACACTTATACATGTGGATACACACACACACTACATAGCATACACTTACACGTGCAGATACACACACACTACATAGCATACACTTACACGTGCAGATACACACACACTACATAGCATACACTTATACATACAGATACACACACACTACATAGCATACACTTACACATGCAGACACACACTAAATATCATACACTTATACATGCAGATACACACACACTACATAGCATACACTTATACATACAGATATACACACACACACACTACATAGTATACACTTACACATGCAGATACACACACTACATAGTATACACTTATACATGCAGATAAACACACTTCATAGCTTACATTTATACATGCAGACACACACACACTTATACATACAGATACACACACACACACTACACAGCTTCACTTATACATGCAGATACACACACATACACACTTATAGATACAGATAGATAGACACACAGACTACATCATATATGGGTATCTGTAACTCATTGTATGGGGTCCTGGGATTGGCAAGCACATTAGCTGCCAGTCTGGGGCTGCACTGTTCGTTACCCTGGTGTTAGCACTGCTCATTGTATAAAACTGAAGGCATTCTATTGTTATCACCAGGGGTTAGACGCCATCACTACCAGGGGTTAGAGGTCACCAATACCTGAGGTCAGAGGGTATACAGCCTTCAAACTCCTGCTTAACCCACACACCATTACTTTTCCACAAGGAATCTAACAGGTATATAACCCTGGGAGAGAAAAGCCAGCTGTTTCTGAGTATGTGCCCAATAGAATAAAAAAAAATCTTTTTTTTAATGCATGGGGCAATGCGGGACAGGTGGCTAGCAACCCGGGACAGTGGGACAGACCCCTAAAATCGGGACTGTCCCGCGAAAATCGGGACAGTTGGGGGGTATGTAAAGGATTATGATTGACCAATATGTGCTTTACCCACACAAAAGCAAAGGTAAAACCCCACCCATGAGGTACAAGATGAGTAGGACACAGCCAGTGTTTGGGGGAGTCCTGTAACTGCTGTTCCTGATTGGTCAGGTGCCGTGTGCTGCTCAGGAGCATTAAAACTTGCAGCTCCAAAACAGGACTTTTTCCATATATTTAACCCTTTTGCTGGTGTTATGCACATACGGCTAGATTACGAGTTTTGCGCTAAACAGTGTGCGAAAATAACGCCAAAAAAATTGCATTATTTTGCTCTCCATAGCACTGCCATTACGAGTTACTGAAAAGCCTCCTTGTGCTGTGCGTTAAGCTCCATACCGCACAAAAGCCAAGGGCTGAGTTTACATTCTCATGCACACTTTCCCCCATAGACATCAATGGGGAGAAAGTGTTAGTAAAAAAACTAACAACTGAAGTGCGGAATGGCGATCGCTGTAACGCAACCCCATTGATGTCTACGGGGAAAAGAAAGTTAAGTAAACCTAACACCCTAACATAAACCTCTAGTCTAAACACCCCTAATCCGCCACCCCTGACATCACCGACACTAAATATAATTATTAACCCCTATTCCACTGCTCCCCATTATCGCTGACACTAAATAAAAGCTATTAACTCCTAATCCACCACTCCCCAACATTGCTGACACTAATAAAAGCTATGAACCCCTAATTCTCCACTCCCCGACATCACCGCCACTAAATAAAGTTATTAACCCCAAATCCACTGCTCCCCGACAGCAATGCCACTAAATAAAGTTATTAACCCCTAATATGCTGCTCCCCGACATCGCCGACACCTAAATAAACCTATTAACCCCTAAACCGCTGCCCCATTGCAAAACACTAAATTAAACTATTAACCCCTAAACCTAACACCCCCTACCTTTAAATTAAAATTACAATATAACCATCTTAAAATAAATAAAAACTTACCTGTGAAATAAAAAAATCTAAGTTTAAACTATAAATTAACCTAACCTAGGGGCAATGGGTATCTTAGGTTTTTTTAAACCTAAGTTTAAACTATAAATTAACCTAGCCTAGGGGCAATGGGTAGCTTAGGTTTTTTTTTAGAGTTAGGTTTTTTATTTTGGAGGGTTGGTTGGGTGTTGGATTTTACTGTTGGGACAGACTGTATTTTTTTACAGGTAATTGAGCTGTTTAACTTAGGCAATGCCCTACAAAAGGCTCTTTTAAGGGCTATTGGTAGTTTATTGTAGACTGTGGGTGTTTTTATTTGGGGGGGGGCTTTTTATTTTTATAGGGCTATTAGATTAGGTGTAATTGTTTTTATTTTTGATAATTTTGTTTATTATTTTTTGTAATATTAGTGTTTTTTTATTTTTCATAATTTAATGTTTATTATTTTTTGTAATTTTAGATTTTTTAGATTTTTTTAGTTGTGTTAGGTTTTTTTAAATTTGTAATTTAGATTTTTTTAATGGGTAGTATTTTTTATTTTATTAGAATAGTAATGTTAGGTTAATTTATAGTTTAAACTTTTTTATTTTATTTCACAGGTAAGTTTATATTTATTTTAAGATAGTTATGTTGCAATTTTAATTTAAAGTTAGCGGTGTTAGGTTTAGGGGTTAATAGTTTAATTTAGGGTTTTGCAATGCAGGGGGCTTGCAGTTTAGGGGTTAATATGTTTAGTTTAGTAGTTACGATGTGGGGGCTGGCGGTTTAGGGGTTAATAGGATTATTTAGTGGCGGCGATGTGGGGGCCAGAGGTTTAGGAGTTAATAGGTTTGATTAGTGTCAGCGATGTCGGGGAGCGGCGGTTTGGGGTTAATATATTTAAATAGTGTTGGCAATGTGGGTGGGTGGCAGATTAGGGGTTAATAACTTTATTTAATAGTCGCAATGAGGGTGGGTGGCAGATTAGGGGTTAATAAGTTAATATAGTGTTTGCGATGCGGGAGGGTGGCGGTTTAAGGGTTAATAAGTAGTTTATGGGTGTTAGTGAACTTTGTAACAGTTTAGTTATGAGTTTTGTGAAACATTTTTGTTTCACAAAATCCATAACTACTGCTCTCAGATGGCAGTATGGATTGTGTCGGTATAGGCTATAACGCTCAACCTGTAATAACAGTGCAATAGAAATCCCACACTCAAACGTCATTTTTTTGAGTGCGGAATGGACGTTGCGTTACAGGCTAAAATGCTTGCGGTATAGCTATACCGCCGCAACTTGTAATATAAGTTCCCGGCCATTCCACATGCAATGGCCAATTTTTCAGCGGTATAGCTGTACCACAAAACTCGTAATCTAGCCGATAATTAGCTATGGCCACTAATGTAAGTAATGGGGCATATGTATCAAGCTCCGAATGGAGCTTGATGCCCCGTGTTTCTGGCGAGCCTGCAGGCTCGCCAGAAACAGCAGTTATGAAGCAGCGGTCACAAAGACCGCTGCTCCATAACCTGTCCGCCTGCTCTGAGCAGGCGGACAGACATCGCCGGAAATCAACCCGATCGAGTACGATCGGGTTGATTGACACCTCCCTACTGGCGGCCTATTGGCCGCGAGTCTGCAGGGGGTGGCGATGCACCAGCAGCTCTTGTGAGCTGCTGGTGCAATGCTGAATACGGCAAACGTATTGCTCGCCGTATTCAGCAATGTCTGTCGGACCTGATCCGCACTGTCGGATCAGGTCTGACAGACATTGATAACTAGAGGCCATAGTCTGTTTTGTATGTAACTATAATAGAAATTGTAAAAAAAAGTTAAATAAAATATTAGGTACTGTACTGTATATGAGAAATAAATCAAAAGGAATATGTTTTATAACACACATAGTGCAATGTAACGAAAGGGTTGTATTTGTTTCCCAGTTCACAAAACGCAAATCTTTTTTTAAAAATCTGTAAGAAACTATTTAGACTGCTAGGAAAAGGCAGAAAACCTTACTATGTTCTAATTTAAATTCACATTTTTCTCTTTTCATGTTTTGTAGAGATGATGTCTCTTCTTCTGACACAAGCTGACAGTAAACAGCGTGTCTAGCGTTCAGACAGATCTGTTCAAATGCAAAATAATACAAATCTTCCAAGCTGTCACAAGGCAATAAAAAAATATAGCGCTCTTACCATCTTGAAAGTTGACCTTTGCCCAGGTTCCAAAATATCTGGACAGGTGACTTTTCAATTATGATTTAAATATAAGCCAAGAGAATACATTATTAGTAAACACATACATGCTTAAAGGGATATGAAACCCAATTTTTTTCTTTAATGATTCAGATAGAGCATGCAATTTTAAGAAACTTTCTTCTTCTTTTTTTCAATTTATTTATTGGTAATCCAATTCAGGGTACAGAAAAAACAGGACTTAACACAATCCTATACTATAAAAGGCCAGGGGGTCGATCCGATATAAAGCGTCGCCCGCAAAAGCCGGCGACGCCAATAATTGCGCGGATTTGGTATCCTATATACGGCGTAAGCTAGAAGTTACGCCCGTATATTTCTGCCGTCGCCCGCAGTTTTTTGGGCCATAGGCAGGTATACCAAACCCGCGCAATTTGGTATCCAATATGCAGCGTAAGGACTTACGTGGCGAGAATGGAGAAAACTTACTCCATTTTCACCTCGCCACAAAAAGCAGCCGTAAGAAGCCTTACGCTGACTATTGGAGCCCCGTAACTCCCTAAACTAGCTGCTAAAATAAACCTAACACCTAACGCATGCGCAATGTCTATCTCCCTGTCAACCGCGATCTTCTAAAATAAACCTAACACCTAACGCATGCGCAATGTCTATCTCCCTGTCAACCGCGATCCCCCCCCCCCCTGAAATCCCTAATAAAGTTATTACCCCCTAAAACGCCGCTCCCGTACCCCGCCGCCAGCTATATTATATCTATAACCCCCTAAAGTGAGCCCCTAACACCGCCGCCATCTATATTACAATTATTAACCCCTAATGTAAGCCCCTTACACCGCCGCCATCTCTATTAAAATGATTAACCCCTAATTTAATCTACCTACCCCGCCGCCAGCTATGTTATCTATATTAACCCTAAGTATATTATAGTTAATATAGTTATTACATTATATATATTAACTATATTAACCCTAATTATATTAGGGTTAATATAGTTACTATAGTATTTATATTAACTATATTAACTCTATCTAACCCTAACACCCCTAACTATATTTATATTAAATTAATCTAATTAATTTATAAACTAAAATATTCCTATTTAAATCTAAATACTTACCTATAAAATAAACCCTAAGATAGCTACAATATAATTAATAATTACATTGTAGCTATGTTAGGGTTAATATTTATTTTACAGGTAAATAGTTAATTATTTTAACTAGGTATAATAGATATTAAATAGTTATTAACTATTTAATATCTACCTAGTTAAAATAATTACCCAATTACCTGTAAAATAAATACACCTACACTATCAATAAATGTAATAAACTACAAACATCTATCTAAAAATACAATTAAATTAACTAAACTAAATTACAAAAAAAAATAAAACACTAAATTACAAAAAATAAAAAAAGGATTACAAGATTTTTAAGCTAATTACACCTATTCTAAGCCCCCTAATAAAATAATAAACCCCCAAAATAACAAAACTTCCCTGCCCTATTCTAAATTAAACAAATTTCAAAGCTCTTTACCTTACCAGCCCTTAAAAGGGCCTTTTGTGGGGCATGCCCCAAAGAATTCAGCTCTTTTGCATTCAATAAATCCAATCCCCCCCCCCCATTACAACCCACCACCCACAT